>NC_142520.1:47719877-47869877 GCF_964205215.1 Stylophora pistillata | reverse complement strand
TTCTGCAACTACATTTTTTTAATGAAAACCCTGTTTATGAAGTGACTTTTGTCTCGTCTTTCAGCGTGAGAAAGCAACTCAATGCAGATGGTAATGAAGAATACAAACTCTCAGTGAATGACTTTGTACTAAAGGCTTGTGCGTTAGCCTCTAAAAAGGTTCCAGAAGCAAACTCTTCATGGATGACGGATTTCATCAGACAGTAAGCTTAGTAATATTTTACAGTGACAGTTCATTATTTCTCACCCCTTTTCAAGACAGTGAGCCGGAAGGTGGAATGTTCAGTTGGGATAAATGACAACTTTTATGTAAAATCTTTTTTCAGACACCATAATGTTGATGTTAGTGTTGCTGTGAGTACAGAATTTGGATTGATCACCCCAATAGTTTTCAATGCAGATAAAAAGGTGAGCAAAAATATTTTTAATGCAGACATTTGTCTGACCTTTGTCACGCTTTTATTTTTTTGTCCCTGTGTTAAAATCTTTTGTTAAGTCTACTTTGCAGCCGTTGCTTGATTTGGTCACGCAATACTTACTGTTCCGAAGAGTAAGTTGCCTGACTCGGAGACAAAACTCAGTGAGGGTCTATTTCTATCGCTGCTTTGCGAGTCAACTTTGTATTCAGATTCTTTGTTAAAAAGCAAGGTGGTTTGCTTTTCCAACGTCCTTGAATAATTTTAATGGGTGATACCGCCATGAAGATTGTAATAGTCCTCGCTAGATACTCAATATTCTATGATGAATTTGTCTTCAGGGATTACAAGAGATAAACGCCGATGTAACCACTTTAGCTCTCAAAGCTCGGGATAACAAACTTCAACCTCATGAGTTCCAGGGAGGCACAATTACAGTGTCAAATCTTGGGATGTATGGCGTGAAGAACTTTTCCGCCATCATCAATCCCCCTCAAGTAAGTGAGGATTATTATTTCGCATTGGTGTTGTTATCTGAAATCTAATTGGCTGCAAGCATGCAACGCTTTTCGATTCGATCACAACGTCCAATTAGGAGAAAGGAAAGTATCTTAAAGAGCCAATGAGCACTCAAAGAAAAAACTAGGAAACCACTTAAAGCGCGGAAAACGCGGGCATCTGATTGGTATAGAGAGTGGTGCAAGTTTTCTGGACCAATCACAGAAACCATTGCAATCTCGAATGACTATTGGATGAGGTTGGACGAAACATTTTGATTTTTCAGCAGCAAGGATTCCAAGCTGCAGCACATTCACTTCACGACATTTTGTGAAAACTGAGCTCAGGAGTTGCCATATCCTTCGACTCTCAATTTTGTTTTTCCTGATGACTCTTTTGGAAAATTATTATCGGTCAGCTTAAAGACGCGATCTCTCATTTTTCACGGATGGGCGCTGATACGTCTATATGTATGAACAGAATTTTACTTGCAGTCAAACTCGCAGTCAAACATAGTTAGATGGTTAAACGTTTCTGCGCATGAGTAGACCAAAGTTTTTGGCAGTTGTTTGGCAATTCTCCTATCTTATTCTGTATTCTAATTGTTAGCTAATGAAACCACAGGCATTCCAAGCTCGTGGCGAAGTGATTTTTGATGAAATGAACTTATTCCCATCCACTAATTTTTACTGAACTTTGACCGTCTACATTTTCACAGGCCTGTATTTTAGCCGTTGGAAAGGCAGAAAAACAAGTTGTTGTGGACGAAAATAGCGAAAAGGGGTAAGTTTTGTCGTTGTAGTTGTTATTGCTTCTGTTGTGATTGTTGTTATTGTTATATCGTTATGAAATTTTCTAACCAGATAAGCGATTGCTTTCAGTACCAAATTTTGCTCGAAATTCTGCCTCCCGTCTTCTAAAGTTTTGCTCCTCGACGCCTGCATTAAGTTCCCTATTTCTTCTCTTTTAACTTTCGCTCGATTTTTTTGTTAAACAGATACACAACTGGAACAGTGATGTCTGTCACTTTGAGCTGTGATCACCGAGTTGTTGATGGCGCTGTTGGAGCGCAATGGCTGTCTGCTTTCAAAAGCTATTTAGAGAAACCTCTTACAATGTTGTTATGAAGGGAAAGCCAATTTAAATCATGGAACAGTACTCACGGGGTAACCGAGTCTGGCGAATTTATCTCTTAAACACAGTAAAGTACATTATTCCAAGAGATACTGAATTACAATTTTATGACTGATTGACATTAAAGGAGTTGAGACGGTTTTGAGGCTGTTTCCGACGAATATAATAAGGTGGTTACTTGTTGAAAAACTTAGCCAATATTTTTAAATTTCGTTCCTTGACACGGTCTACCTCGCAGCCGTTTTTTCGGGTTTGCCTCACAAAAAGCTTACTTCTATAGAACGACTACAAAGGCAGCTGAGAGAGAAAGAATCTGCGTGGCGAAACAACGGCTGCGAATGAGGCCTGCGAAGGACACTATTCCCAACAATTATTTTTCTACCTGAGTTCTTCCAACTTTGAGTGGTCTTCTTCGCTTGTAGATAATTGTATTTATTTGGATGTGTATTGTCAATGCGGTAATTTTAAACGTTGAAAATTAGAAAATGTTTTGACCTCGTCTGTCATGTAATTTGCGTATTAACAGTGACAAGCTGAACTCTTAATCTTACGATCTCAATTTGATTTTTATTACAGTCGAATGAAGTGGAAAATCGGGTTATACTAGACAAGTTTGTTTGGTTGGTTTCTTTTTAATATAGCACGATCTATATTTCAAAGAAAGAAGAAAAAGTTATAATTATCCTCTTAATTTTATCAATAAACTCTTCATTTCGCACTTCTCAGTGTTCAAATCTTCTTGTTACCGGTAGTTTTTGCTTCGTATGCAGAGATCGGGAAGGGGAGCTGGCCTTTGCTGCTTCTATGCTGGTTGAGACACACCTATGTTGTTGAGCGTTTCGGATTCTGAATCAAAAAAGTTTTGGTTCAAGTCCTAGCCAACTTACCCGGTTACATTATTGATCGTTTTTCTCAGAATGCTTCTCAGACAACAGATCTAGAGTTATTAGCACATTCTCGAAACTCAGCAGTGTCACGCTCTGTTCACACGCGCCGACCTTGATGCTAGACTCCGAACAGACGGCGCAAAAGCCTGGGCCGGGTTGTTCAAAGCTGGGTTAAGATAAACCAGGGTTACTGTAAAAGCTGAATTCAGATCTGAAAGCTTTAAAAGGAAATTCAATGGAATTCCTTTTGTCTACAACTTGGTGTTTGGATGCTCTAAAAAGTGTAAGGAATATTATCCCATAAAATACTTTTGAACAAAGGATTAAAGAAACCCTGATTAGAATTTAACCTTGGGTTAGTGCTAATCAGCCTTCGAACAACTGGGCCCTGGTGTCCAGACGTTTCTCTGATGACAAACTATTTTGGGTGCTAAGGAGGAAGGGATCTGCTTTACTCCTTCACCAGTTGTTCCTCAGAGTGTGCTCGAACGCCTGAGTGTTTGTTAAATAATCTAGCCCTTCGGAGGCCAAATTTACAAGTACCTGCAACTTACCGCTGTTCTCCTCCACGAAACATGAACGAGCGGGAAGGTTGGGAATTGAGGCAGACAAGGCGTTTGCTACCACATCTTATTTCGATTGAGAGTTTAGTCAAGAAAAAGTTGTGTTAGGCAATAAGTATCCACGTAAACACAAAGGATCCAATAAATATTCAATATGAACAAGTGAATTGTCTCTTGCACAGATAAAGGGTAGCCAGGTCCAGCCGCATCTCATTTTATTCTGAGGTTTGGAAGGTAGCACCGGAAATAAACGCAACTCGGATCATTTTCCACTCTAATTACACAGAGGAGCCTGAGTACCAGGCATTTTCCGAAAACTTTGCGTCTACTGCCATGAGACGAGAGAAACTGAAACGAATTCTAAATTAGAAGACACAAGATTTGTTGGTTATGAAAACAATTACTTTTATTAACAATGCTTTTATGTACAGAAGTCTTCCCAAATTAAATACACGCCACTTAAATTTTAAATTTAAAGTTACAGCAAAAAGATAAATAGTTTATGCGAAAGAGGAAATAATTAAGCAAACTTTAACTCATTATCCAGGAGAAGATAAAAACCACAGAAGAAAGAGTTGTTCTCAGTACAATCCCTTTGAAACTTTCTGTACTTCATCTTAAACAACAGAAATCAAAAGTGTAATAAATCTTTTTCCCAGTTAAGCAATCCTTTTTTTTTCTTTCTTTTTTACAGCTCATTACGTTGTCACGAATATCTCACTTTATTACACGACTCGGGTAGTCAGAGGGCCAATAACTAAAATCAACCAATCAAAATGCTCTTTTGCCGGTCAATATTCTCTCAGTATCTGAACATCACTTGACAAATTTTAATTGCCTGAGGCAAGATTGTGAACTTAACTAAATAGCATCGCTCTTCCTTGGCTTCGACAATTATTTTTTAAGCATGAGAGTGAAGAAGGAAATAACAACGACAATTCTTTGAGCAAAACTCGCTGCTATAAATAAGGCTTTTTAAATTCGAAATGAGAGACAAGTCAAAAAGGATCAGTTTTACAAAACATAAATTGAAAGTCATTGGTTAAAATTCAGTCCACTGCCAGCAAATCTGAATTTCAATCATTTTGTCAAAGTCAATCATTATCCTTCTTGTTTTCTTCATCAAGCTGCTCATTTAAAGGAAGCCATGTGATTCTTCCGTCCTGTAGCACATGTTCCGTGGGGAGGCTGTCCAAGTGTTGAATGTTCTTTCTTACATACTCAACCAGCCGACCAAGCTGCTCCGCATCTGTGCGATTTTTGTTCTGAAACAGGTTTCTGTAGATCAAACATAGGGGTTGGTCAGTTTTTTTCAATCATTCTCCTAGTAATTTGGTGAGGTAAGCCTCCACTGGCAATGTCATTGGTGATTTTTGTTCTGAAACAGGTTTCTGTAAATCAAACATAGGGGTTGGCCAGTTTTTTTCAATCATTCTCCTAGTAATTTGGTGAGGTAAGCCTCCACTGGCAATGTCATTGGTGATTTTTGTTCTGAAACAGGTTTCTGTAAATCAAACATAGGGGTTGGCCAGTTTTTTTCAATCATTCTCCTAGTAATTTGGTGAGGTAAGCCTCCACTGGCAATGTCATTGGTGATTTTTGTTCTGAAACAGGTTTCTGTAAATCAAACATAGAGGTTGGTCAGTTTTTTTCAATCATTCTCCTAGTAATTTGGTGAGGTAAGCCTCCACTAGCAACGTCATTGGTGATTTTTGTTCTGAAACAGGTTTCTGTAGATCAAACATAGGGGTTGATCAGTTTTTTTTTTCAATCATTCTCCTAGTAATTTGGTGAGGTAAGCCTCCACTAGCAATGTCATTGGTGACTTTTGCAACAACTATTGCTGGAAGTCATGTACAGAGTTAACCCTTAACACTGACATCAGTATGCATATTCTCCATACTGTTCTCTATACATTTTCTGAGGTCCTGCCAGGGAGAATTTTGTATAATAATCATGAACTTCTTCAGTTGGTGATCTTTTCTTTTATTCTCATGACCTTAACAATTGATTCAGGAGTTATAATTATTGTAAGGAGAAATTTGATGCTGGTCATTCTATGTTGTCCTTGCAGGCTCTCACTTTTTGGGCCAGGCCCTGTGCCAGTTCAACTCACATAGCTTCACTGTGATTACCACAGCACCAAGAAGAGCCTGTTCACCAACTACAATACTTAAAAAATTTCACTTTGCGTTTCCTCTTGTTTGAGGAACTGACTTTTCTCGTGAGAAATAATTCAATTTGAGTTGCTTTTTTTTTGAGAGAGAGAGAGAGAGAGAGAGAGAGAGAGAGAGAGAGAGAGAGAGAGAGAGAGAGAGAGAGAGAGAGAGAGAGAGAGAGAGAGAGAGAGAGAGAGAGAGAGAGAGAGAGAATTTAAATCCCTGATCATCCTCAAAGCTAAAAGTTGGTTGGAGCCACACCTTCCCATCAGTCACTATTTTTCTAAAAACCAAAGAGGACAGATACACAACAGAAAAAGTGACACTAACCTCCATAGAACTGTGGCCAGGACTCTATCATCACACAGCAAACCCTATAAAGAAATTGAGTGTGAACAAAAATTACCAAGGCTGAAAAAAGTAACAATAAGTATACCTTTTAAATAAATATAATCTGTGACATACCACTTTTATTTGGGAACCCCACCCCTCCTACAAGTACTTAGGCTCCATAGCAGTACAAAAATGAAATTAAAGAACCAATTGCAAAACACTCTGTCATGCTCAAAAACTCCAGGAAGATCCCAAATGCAGGACTCTCCTCCTTTCCTTCCCCTTTCTCTGAATCTGAAAATTTTTTCACCAATCATAAAGGAAACTCAAAAGCTCCTGCACAACCAATGTTACTCAGTAATGGTGCAATCTTGTTATCATACCTCATCATATCCAATTGATAACCCATTGAACTGTTGCTGAAGCACTTGCAGGGTATCTCGCTTCTGAACTGAATCAATGGTCTGTGATAGGTAACAATTATTAATAACAATCTCATTATTAATTTTCTCTATTCACACTTCAACATCAAAACTGATTAACATACATCATCCCTCTTGCATTGCACATACATGTGCAGTGGCATGTCTTGGGGAGAGGCACAGGGGGCCCAGTCCCCCCTCCTTATTTCGGGTAAAAAAATTAACACAGAGGGAAGAAAAACCAGCAGGTGAACACACATAAACAAACCCCCACCTTAGCTCAAGTTCTGGATCTGCCACTGATGTAAGAGTGATTTTTAACATTTCAGGTGTTTCAATGCATTTTTCAGGGCACTAGGCCATGCAAAATACCATAACCAAACTGCTTGAAGCTCACAGAAGTAGAACAATCCTTACATCATTTTCAACAACTTCTTTTTGGAGTTTAACAGTCAAACCTTAAATTAACTCTCAATAATTCCTGGTATGTAAAAGTAATCATCTGTACAGTAACACATGCTCACCCCCAGGTTATCAATTCTTTCCTCTACATCAAGCCACATCATTCTGACAAGTGTCTTGTACATATATCTGCCATCTTTACCCTCAGCTTTGAGTCGCACCAAACACATCCTTAAAAAATACAATTCAAAGAGAACACCATGTCAATTCAGAGGCAGACAAACAATTAAGTTAAACAGACTATCTTGTGGATCCAATCAACTTTTAGTCACAACACAAAGTTTGATCTCATTTTCATGTGGTGAAAAATTTTCAATCCTTCTTCTGAAATATTTTAAGCTATTTCCACAATGTGAGATACTGAGTAGAAAAAAAAAAATCAACAACTTTCCAGACATAATCTCTACTTTACACGTCATCCAAAATCTGGCAAACTATTTTGCAGAGGAAGTCCTTGTACTCTATCAGTCACAGAGCTTACTATTTTTTAACAGTCATTGTTCTTAATTGTGGTGAGACTAGTATCCAATCTGCCAACACAAAAATATTTATGACCTAACACTTCAAGCTTGGACATTCCTCCTTCTTGATCTTTATCTACTCTACTTTATCCATTGAGACAACTGGGGCAAAAATGTTTTGCTGGTGCTCCATTGCGACAACACTTATTGCAGGGATCTATCATGTACCTAATTATACATGACTTAGTAAAAACTGACAGAAACTTACCAAATGTGAAGGTGAAGTACAAGAAACCATGATTGTAGGGTGTCAGGTAATTCAAGGGCTGTCAAAGAAAAATAAGATTCAAATGTAAACAATCTCCTCACCATTATATCTCTGATATCTTGCAAAATTTTCTGTTTGGCTACGCCAAGACTATATATTAAAAATCAAATCTAGAAAGAAATTGGAAATCTAGAAAAACAACTAGAAAAGTAACATGCATATTTTAAGTGCACATATCTATGAACAAACCTGGCCAAAATAAAAACTACTGTAAACCTGAAATACACTTTATGGATAGCCATAATGAAACTGAGTCAACCATTTAAAATCAGTTGTTATTTTAGTTGAGCTAGTTTGTTAAGTCAGGACTCACCTTCAAAGAACTCCTCAAAATTCATTCCTTCCACACAACACTCATACATGTTCCTCGCACCGCCCACTAAAACCTGAAATCACAAGGAAATTACTTAAAAAACAAAATGAAAAGAGGGTTTTAACAGTGCACATTGAAAGTAGAGCATCTACTAAATGCTGTATCCCAGATGCACTGCTCTTGGCCTGAGTCATTGTGTTGAGTTCTTAAGCACACCATTTTACTAGCATAGTGACTCAAAACCATATTTGAATTTTAATATATTGAAAATGGCCTATATTGACACCCCCCTTCCTAATTGAAAGTTTTTGATCTAAGAGACAAAATTAAATATATTTACTGAATTAACTGTGACTTACTGTTTTCTTCACTAAGGGTGCAGCCACCACTTTCAAAACCTTGATGGTTTTATCAATCCAAGTTCCACCATTTTCTACTTTATTTTCCATTGCACCAACAGTGCCTTCTGAACCCTTAAATCAAAATTGCCAGAAAATCATATTTCATTAATATTAGTAGAACAAGGAATGAAAAGAGGGGATATGGAGTCCAAGGCTGTGCTCAAAGAAAAATTGAAGGGAGCCCAGTGCTCTGAAACTGTGAAATCCAGGGTGCCTGGCATATGCTTTTTCTGAAAAAACTAACTAAAGATTCCTGAGTCAGTCAGGAGCAAAAGTAAGGGCCTGCTACGGGCCACTGGGCACTGCTAGAGCACAGCTGTGCAGTGAAATAAATTAATTACCATTTTACAATCAGAAAGGAGATTAAGATCAACCATACACCGAATCGAAATATGGCATCCAATTTGAATTGCCATTGTTCTGGATATACTAGCCTCTCACATATGTGATAATCCTTTTGTGTTTTCTCCATGAAGACGAGGCTAGTAAGTCCAAAACAATAGACCACTTTCATAAATGGCTGCCGGATTAATATTCTTTTGTTTAAATTTAAATTAGCCCTACTGGCCTTGTTCTCCAGTACAAAACTCAAAAGAATACATTATCTCAAGCAAGGCCAGTAGGGCTAATTTAAATTTAAACAAAAGAATATTTATACAGCGGCCATTTATGAAAGTGGTCTATGGTAATTTAAATTGGACACCATATTTTGATTCAGTGAATATGTTACCAGTACCTTTTCAACTCTTAAAGCCTTAAGAGTGACTAGCATCTAAATTCTCTTCACAATATCACTCCTGAATCACATATTAATTAAGGTCATGAGAATATCGAAAATGATCACCAACTAAAAAAGCTCTGGATTGTTAAGTAAAATTAATTCTCCTTGTCATCACATTATAAAATGTATTAAGAAGAGTATGGAGAATATGCATACTGATCTTGGGGTGTGAGGGGTTGATTGTCAGCCTGAGAAATTAGGATTATAATAAACAGTCCCTTAGAATGGAAACGGAATGGAAATTGTTGGTGGTGGGTTAAATACAAATCAACAGAACTATTTGCTACAGCCACAAAAATACAGCTTCATTTGTACTGGAATCAATTTTTTTGACATGCTAAATATGTACATCTTCTGATTGTTTAAAAAAACACTAAATGAGTTTTTACCGGAGCAGATGACTGGAATCTGATACTGTAAACACTAGCATTTTTCAGTATGAATCTGATTGCAGTGTTCTTGACTTCAGGTCCATCATCCAACATCTGCACCTGTCTGCATGCCAAGCAGCTCAGTGGAACCTACACTCGGAAAGAACATAACAAACTTAAATTTTTCAATAATAAATAAGTTTCAGGCCCTTCTTAGAGTCAATTTCGCCAGAGCCATTAGGCAAGTTTTATAATGGGCCCTGAGAAAGGTCCAGAACATATTTATATATGTCCAGGAACATAAACTGTATTGATATTATCATTGTTTTAAAGGGCATTGACGAAAATGAAGTGAAAAAACAGTCTGAACTATGACGCAAGGATTCAAGCAGGCTTAAGAGTCAAAATCTCCATTTTATCCTGAAAAATTTTCCATAATAATGTACCTGATAAAGTGATAATCATAATAATAATAGTTTAACGCTGATGTTTCTTGTGACAACGGCTCGAGTGCACGGACTTGTACAGTACTAGTGGTGTAGGAACTGTGTTATGTAACAGACCGTTTTAACACAAATAGTATTTCAGTATTCAAATAAACGAGGATTACCATTACCTGGAAGGTATTTGGGTTAAATACATTCTTGGATAGCAATAAACGCCTGAACGTTCCGGTAGATGCGAAAATCAATTTCCTACCAACTGAGTACATCCTGAACTCGCAAGCGCTAGATTATTTGAAGACGTTAAATTTCACGACCGACATCACCTGTAATTAAGACAAAAAATGCTTAAGATGATTTTCGTTACCTTCTCAGAAGATTAAATTTGTAATGTGACTAAGCAGTACCATAAAAACAAGGATAACGAAAGTTTAAAAGGCCTTGAAAACTAACATGGCTTAATAGTCGGCTTAATGCTCACTAGAAGTCCGCCATATTATGCAACATGTGGCTGCGCTTAACCAGCGGTAGACACTCTAACCCAGACTTTCTCCGCAGGGAAAAGGCCGCTAGAATGGCGGCCGCCAATGGTTATGTCCCGGCTAAACTCATCAAAGAAGTCATCACTTTGGATGGTGTGCGAACGGTTTTATCGAAAATCTTACCACAGAGGAAAATTCACAAGTATGTGGTTGTGGTGATTCCTGGAAATCCTGGATTGATAGAGTTCTATGATGACTTTATTACGTCATTGTTTGAGGCGCTTCAGGGGCAATTGCCGGTGTTTGGTGTTTCTCATGCCGGTAGGTTAACACCTCGGCCTTCAATAAATTGCATTATTTAGGTGTTGTTTTTCCCCAAACGTGAATTTTTTTTACATCGTTTAAAACTTGAGCACGTCCGATTACACAGATGCTTTTTGTGGTTAATGAGACTTTCGCGTGATAAGGGCAAGGTCGAAAATTATGAACTATCACGCACAGTTATCACGCGCAAAATCGAGATCGATCATTCCAGTTGTTTAAGTTTAAATTCAGCAGTATTTCAAAACTTAACAGTGAACAGTGTCGTGTTTTTGTGGAAATATATTACAATTCAATGGTTGGAGTTGACTCTCTCATTCTCTTGGACTTAGAGTACCTTCAGTGAGGGAGAAACTGTTAATTAAGTCTAAACACAAGTCTAGTGACTTACATCACCAAAACTCATTTTGGATTTATTTGCACAAAGTGACATGGATTATTGCTCTATCCCCAGGACAGTGTTCTTGTCAAAGGCAAGTGAGCAATGACCCCCTCCCCCTTAGTCTTCTTGTAACTACTCATCAGTATTCCCTTACAGTTTTCCTGGGTGGGAGGGTGGAGGTGAGAGTAAAGTGTTTTTCCCAGGAACACGAACACATCACTATGACCCTGCCAGGTGTCCATTGTGGACTTCTTGACCTTAAGGGGCAGTCATTTAAACAAAGTTTAGCTGTTGTTTAGCAAATTTTTATGTTAAAGAATCCTCAGTTTAGCTGGACCTTTTATCTGAACATCTGTTTTTGTAAATAGTGTCAAGAGGGCTGAAAGCTAACAGTGGAAGGACATTTATTTAATCAAATCAGCCTTCTTACAGAGAAATCCCAAGACCCACTGATTAGGTTAGACCTCGTGTAAAAAACTGACCTTAAGTGTCCTGTTTGCAATCCATCATAATGCTGCTTTATCCCTGACAGAAAATACACAAACAAAAAAGGCTTAGTAAACAAGTCATATCTCAATTTAATCAGGCTTTCTCTTTTTCAGGCCATTCTCCTATAGATTGCTATCCAGCAAGTCCAAGAACAAACTGCTCTGCCAAACAAAGCTATGCTGCTGAATCAAGCAGATTTCCACTGAGTCTAAAGGAACAAACCCTGCAGAAAAAGATTTTCTTGGAGGAGCATATTGCACCACATTCTAAAATAATACTTATTGGACATTCAATTGGAGCTTATGTTATACTTAATCTACTAAAAGATTGCCAAAGATTGACGGATATCTCCAAAGCTATTCTCTTGTTCCCAACAGTGGAACGGATGGCAGTATCCCCAAATGGCAGATTTGTAACGCCCTCATTATATTTTAGGTGGACAGGAATATGGGCAGCTGCCGCATTTTCACTCTTACCTCAATCTGTGAAGAAATGGTGTATTCAATGGTGGTTTAGTGACAGAAAGCAACTGATGCCAACTGCTGTTGATACTGTGATAAAATTCCTTACCTATCAACCAATGGATTGCTCCTCTAGCATGGCACAGGAGGAAATGACAGATGTAGTTCACCGTGATGACAAGGTGGGTAATTTAATTAATTAATTTAATTTAATTTAATAGCTTTGCCAACCGGTAGGGACACCGCAACAGCTTGCGCCAATTACTGCCGGCCCAGTAAACCCACCCATCCCACCCCGGGGGAGGACATCCATCACACAGTAATCTTGTGCGTGGGAAATTAACGTCTCCTGCCCCTAACCCTGCAGGAGACACGACCTCCATTTATTCCTCCCTATCCGAGAAGACTAGAAAATCTAACCATATCTCAATGTTATAGAAAGGTAGCAAATTCTTCTCAATTATTTTAAGACCCTGAGTGTTTGTCCGGCCGGCGCTCGAACCCTCGACCTCCCGCACAAAAGTCCAGTGCTCTATCCATTGAGCTAACTGGGAGGCGGTACGGGTAGTACACAAAATGAAGCAAACTCTTTTATCCATAAGAGTGATTAACATTGAAATTCTCCTCACGACATCACCCCTGAATAAAACAATAAGGTAGGAGAATAAAGCAAATGATCATCAATTAAAGCAGCTCTTGGTTGTTAAACAAATTCTTCTTGTAAGCACCTTAGGAAATGTGTATAGAGAACAGTATGGAGAATATGCATACTAATGTACGGGTATTAAAGGTCAGTATGACATTTTCAAATACTGTTCAGAGATACTTTCCTTTGAATAGTTGCCCAATAGCTGCATGGTCATTTCTTATAAGGATACTCTAAAATCATGTTTCTGAGTAAGGACTGGAACCTATTATAATTTTTCATATCCTTATTCACCAAAAAGTAATGATAGGTTCCAA
The DNA here is from genome assembly GCF_964205215.1 of Stylophora pistillata. Lineage (NCBI taxonomy): Eukaryota > Metazoa > Cnidaria > Anthozoa > Scleractinia > Pocilloporidae > Stylophora > Stylophora pistillata. The sequence goes on along the minus strand of NC_142520.1, from coordinate 47,856,808 downwards.
TCCTGACTCAGAAACCTGATTTTGGAGTATCCATTTTGGAGTATCTCATGAGTGACCAAAACAGAGTTTCTCCTTTTATTGTCAATGCAGTATCAAACAGACAAAAGGAAAAAAGAAAATCAGGGGATTATCAGTCGATCCAATACCAAATTCTCCAAACTAACATCATACGAACTGTATAGCAGACAGTAAGGAGAATTGCTAATGAGACCTTGGCAGTGAAAGGGTTAAGTTGCGACCATAGCTGCTTGCCTGCCTCGATTGGGATTGCCACCTTGTCGTGGTGGGGTGGCTTGCATTCCCCAGTGACCCCTAGAGCTATGTTGGCTGGAGTCTTGCACTCCTGGCAGGGACACCCATACGAAACAGGTCGAAGGGTAGGGGCCAGATGAAGAGTGATCCCACTGGCCCTCCAGGTTGGGGGTTGGGCAGAGGGTTGATAACCTTCTCCTGTAAAAAAAGAATTGTTACAGAAACCAGAAGCAGAGTGAATTAACTATTTCAAAGTGGAAAAGCTCTGTGAAGGCCCTATGTGCCACGGGCATGAAAAGGATTGATGATAGCTGTTTGCCAACTGTTAGCATATGTTATATTCTTTGCATTCTTTTCTTATTATGATAAATTTGTGTGTGCTTTGATAGGTAATTGAAACAAATTTGGAGAAATTGATCTTCTACTATGGAACAACTGATAAATGGGTCCCAGTCTCTTACTATGAGGACGTGAAAGAGAGGTTTCCTAAAGGAGAAATTTATCTATGTGATAGGAAGTTTGATCATGCATTTGTACTTGAATCATCAGAAGAAGTTGCTGAAATGGTTGCTTCTTGGATACAAAAGGTGATTTCTTGAACACTGTTCAACAAATTCACTTAAGTCTAACTCCATAGCTCCTAAAATTTAATTAGAAATTCCCCTTTTTGATTGTCAGACATTTTCTTGTAAATTGGACAGAAGAATTTGGTTTTGAAACTTGACCATATTGACCTTTTTTTGGGATAGTGTTTTGCAATTGAAAGGAGAACTTTTTTCCATTGTTTATACAGATTACAGTGATAGCATCACTAACATAGTTTATATCTTGAACATAACATGGTGACACTTTGTGAGGACTTCTTGCAAACTAACTTTATTTGCACCACCAACATTAATAACTAACTAGTTTACTTAAACACACTGGCGGACAAGTGGTTATCATTGATACAAACTGCCAATGAAGTTAAATTTACATAAAGCAATAGGTTGAGATGGTCATTTCTTGGATTCAAGGAAGTGTTGTACAAATAACAAATGATTTGGTTTTTATCAATGATGTATACTTATTTATGAGAGAGTTTTGAAATGGGTTTTGCATGGGACAATCTGCAGACATTGATGTATCTTGCAGATAAGAGGTGATTTTACATTAATTTATCTATTTTGAGAATTGAATTTTAATAGAACTTTCTGTAAGATTACTGATGAAATGCAACAAGAATCGTGACCCAAATAGTTTTATTGTAAAGTGATGATTGCTTTCGTAGAAGGGAAAGTTAAGAAGCAAAAAAATTAACCCTGGCTAACAGGAGCCAGGGTAAAATCCAAATACTAGGAAGCTTTTTCTTGACAAATGTGTCCTGTAAAATTGTCCCAAACTGTAACGTGTGTAGATTGAATTTTAATAAGAAATATAAGGATTTGTAAGGGAAAAACGTTTGTTCGTAGAAATGAAAACATGTCGAAAACTCAGCTCTGAAAAAAAGACTCGCTTCACTTCAATTGTAGTATCTTTGTCATGTGGTTTTTCACTCGCTTTTCAGTCGCTTTTTTTTCCATCCCCTCCTTTTTTCGTATCTGAATGCAACGGTTTTACTATTCTAAATCTGTTGCGCAATATCAACCATCTCAGAGCTGAGGGCTCGCAGAGGTACTTACGCAATCTGCTTAAATGGGTTACCTGAGACGCAATAGGATCATTATGTATGATGCACGATCCTCGCAGTAGATAGCGCTATTTAAGCAATAGCGAAAATCAGACCTGAAAAAAATCAGGCCTGTACGGGATTCGAACCACTGACCTCTGCGATACTAGTGCAGCACTCTACCAATTGAGCTAACAAGCCAACGGGTAGCAGGCCGTCAAGTTGATTCATATATTTCATTGTATCTGATTTATCACTTTCACGGGTTTATTACGAATCAACTTAACGGCCTGCTCCCAGTTGGCTTGTTAGATCAATTGGTAGAGCGCTGCACTAGTATCGCAGAGGTCAGTGGTTCGAATCCCGTACAGGCCTGGTTTTTTTCAGGTCTGATTTTCGCTATTGCTTAAATAGCGCTATCTACTGCGAAGATCGTGCATCATACGTATCTAATACCGCAGTTCAAAATATATGAACTTCATATATATCATTGTATCTAATAGGATCATTGTCAGCATTAAAACAATCCTAAATCTGTTGCGCAATATCAGCCATCTCAGAGCTGAAGGCTCACAGAGGTACTTACGCAATCTGCTTGAATGGGTTACCTGTGACGCAATAGGATCATTGTCAGCATTAAAACAATCCTTCCGTAGCGCGCTTTTCAAGAAGTACCGCAGCAATCCATTTTAATAAGTGTAATGACCAGAAAAAATAAAAACAATTTAAGATCTAAAAGCACCGTTGTCTAAGATAAACTTGCCCTAATTTTGTCGTGATGTGCTAGTTGCGTGTTTGGAAACAATTAGGCCAAAATGTAATTTCTATTGTTACAACAGTAAAAGTTTCCTAAAAGAAGAAAACCATTTGTTTTTTCTGTGTAGAAAATAGGTGACTACGAATATTTCCATATTTGATTTCTGTTTTAAGAGTCTCTCCGGCGGTGTTTTTGTGTATAGTCAAGTCAAAAGCGCTTTTTTTGCTAATCATTATTTTATCCTTGACGAATGTTTGTTCTGTATAATGAGGAAGCGCTATGTCTCTAATTAAACCTTCGTTGGGAATTTGTGAGGAGATCTTCAAAGAGCCATGCACAATACATGCCACGCTTTCAAATATGACATATTTAAAGAAGAGCAATTGGAAACTTAGGGTAACTTTTAGGTAATTTTGATTCTTTAATTTCAAACCTGCGTCACTTTTTATCAGGTTATTGCGTTGCTATGGTTGGAAATTTAAAGTGACTCGGGTGAAAGAAGTTTGGTTATAACAGCTTTGTTTTCTTATAGCAGGTGGAATTTTGCGTGCGAACTACAGAGTGAAGAGTTTGCCGCGACCTTTTGGAAGATTTTGTCTTTTTTTGCGTCTGGACTGTGCTTTTGCTTCTTATTTGCTTCCTATTTCCATTTGCACTTCTTTATGTTATTCTAAATTGATAACTTGTACTATAACTTTCGCACAGTGATGCCTGCTATCGGTCATATTCATCTTTATTTTTCTTTTATATTTATATCGGTTTATTTTCAAAGAAACAAAACTAGCCCAAGAGCGTCTTTACAGATGGAATATTTCGCATTCGTTTGAAACTGTCCTTTTTTCATCTTTAGCGCATAAGTTTTTGCCTTTCTCATGCAAAAATGTCTCCTTCATTTCGTCTTTGTTTATCACTTTGAGTGTTATTTCATGCAAAATTGATCAAATTTATGGGTGGCTATATTTTTTTCCAAAAGAAAAGCATCTAATATTTCGCTCTCTGATAAACTAAATATATTTGAGTGTTTTAACAGATAGAAAAATTTCCGATATTTTTTAATGCTTTTCTCCCCTTTCTTTTAAGAGTTACCGGAAGTTTTGCCATTCTCCTTTTATAATTCACTCAGAATTAAATACCAGAGGATTCAAAACAAAACTAAGTCGCTAGTATTTTCAAATAACCAATTTCATTCCGTGTTCCGTAAAAACTGAATTTGAGTGTCCTCACGGGAGGTTTGTTTAAAGCTTTTTAAAGGATTTAAGTAACTGAACGACATCACATTAATGTTGAACGTTGCATCCTGAGTCTATATTGTTCTTACTGTAAGTTTGGGTTGAGAGTAATTCCAAAATTGCACAAAAAGTGCAGAAAATAAAAGATTTCCTGTTGAAGAGTTTCAATCTGAAATTCTCTAAAAAAAAAAAAAAAAGAAAAAAGTTAATAAAAAAACTAGACGGGCATAGTGCGAAACTAATTTTTATTTCATTTACTAGCATTTTGTGTGAGAAAGACAACAATTAAAACTCTCCCTATCAAGATGGCGCGTTATGCAGAAGGCAGGTGCAATTCTAAGTGAAGTAACACCAATTTCTCCCATCTAACATTGTTTGGGATGAGTGTTGATCAGTAGGGAAAGTTACTCTTCTGAGCTCGGGTTGAAGGGGTGCGTCACGTGGCGGTGAAATGGGAGCGGGAATCTCTATAAGTATTCCTATTATATAAAGCATTGTTCTCTTGCAAAGGAAAGAATTGTTTGAATTGGCCTCCGCTCCAAACACAGCTGTCGCGGAACCATAATGAAGTCAATATGCGTCTCCGGGAGCTGTCATGTTTAATCTAATTTCATCCTGAATCGATTTTAACTTTTGGCAGAAGAAAATTTTATGCTACAGCGAGCGAGGTCAGTCACCAATTTCCCGGAACAAACCTCACGAAGTAACCCATTTTTAAGGCAGCAACATGTCAATCAACGAAACTGCCGTGGTTCCAATTTCTGACTTCAAAAAGTATTCCGTCGAAATTGTGGATATTGTCTTTGCTGTACTCTATGGTTTCGTCTTGTTTATTGGACTCATTGGAAACTGTTTAGTCATCACTGTGGTGTACCGGACAAGATCCATGCATACAACTACAAATTTTCTCCTCGTAAACTTGGCTGTTAGCGATGTATTCACGCTGTTGTGGTGTCCCAGGACTTACAGCTTCGCCTTTTACCCGATTCATCCCAAAGGGACCGCTGGTGACTACATTTGCAAAATTTTCACAGGCAATGCAATTATAAGTGTCGCGATCGCTAGTTCGGTCCTCACACTTACAATTCTTGCTACGGAAAGGTATCATGCGCTAATGAAACCAATGCAGTCAGAATTACGCCTTACGAGGGAACGTGTTAAATACGTTATCGCTTTTGTCTGGATTGCCGCGATCTTAATAAGCCTTCCAGACTTTTCTCCGAACAAGTACAATGAGAGATATGGCCGGTGTGTGTGCCCTTTTAGCTTACAGATCGCCTCTTCTCTGAGGGTTCATGTGGTTTGCACTGTTATATTCTTGGGATGTGTACCCTTTGTCATTCTTGCGTATTGTTATTCTCAAATAATTCGGGGACTGTTTTTCAAGAACACCATTTGTTCGAGCGCGCCTTCAGGAAGCAGTGATCACCAGACGAAAAAAAAGCTAGCTAAGTTATTAATTGGCGTTACTGCAGCCTTCTATATCTGTTATTTGCCATATGGTATTTTCATTTTGTATATCGCTTTACAAGATCGAAACAAACTAGTTGCCGATGAAGAAACCCTTTCTATGTTATTGCGAGTGTTTGAATTTCTCGTCACTTCTAGTTCATGTCTAAACCCAGTACTCTACGCCTTTCGTAGTTCAAATTACTGGGAGGGCTTTAAGAAGATTTTTAAGAAGCGCAACGCAATTCATGCAAAGAGAATATTATCCACTGTATATAAGCAAACTCCGGAGCCTTTTTTGTCTACAGTATTATAGAAATGCGACACTTAAACGACAACCCTTACGTTTAGTTTGTTTATCGAGCAAAGGTTTCTTTACTTAAACTTTAAAACACCCTTCAGTTTTTCTTGGATGAACTTTTATGCTAAGCTCAATTTGACTCATGTGCAAATTGAGCGAGGATATTGGCGCCACTTTGGTTACATCGACGAAGGAAGCAAACCTTTAAATAAGTTTTTGAGGCTAAAGCGCACCATATAAATATTGAATTAGGTTGTTATTACATGGAATATATTATGCGGATAACTTTTAATGTCAAATTTATTCTTGTTCGTTTTGCTACATGTATTAAGTATTTATAAAGGTAGGTTAGGCTCTTAAATCTTTGAAATCGATGCTACGGGATGCTTTTAAGAAAACATTGCATTAAAATGGAAAACTTGCTGTTTGCGCAAATCGTTTATTTACCCTAAGCCTTTCTCTCTTATTAAAATTGAGAGCCGGTTTGTTTTATGTAATTCTCAAGTTGCACTCAAAGGGGAATCCTGAAATGTTCTTGTTCAACAGGAATGGGTTTGTATTTTGTGAAGTATGGACAATGTTTTGAATTAATTTAACTCTTTAATATTTTATTTTACGAGAGGAGAATCAATGGAATCATTTCAAGCGGTTTTGGACTTAAAGACTTAAAGTTGTCGTTTACTTTCGGCAGTGGTGTCAAGTCCTTTAGATCTTTTCCTGGGGAGAATTTCAAAGTTTTCTCCGCCCAGGTCATGTTCATCAAATGAAGCTGATAAAAATGCGTTTCGCGAAGCGCTTCAGGAAAGCCTGCCGTGAGACTCAATCAATCAGAAGTAAAAAATTCCCAGCTCTCCCGGTTCGGGAATACTCAACTCAATTCCTCAAACTGTTTAGGTAATCAGGACCTTGTTACGTGTACGAATGACCAACAAATGTCCGCTAACAAAGCATATATGAAAACAGACTCCCGAGTACGATAAATGGCACGCAACAAAAATGTAACAACAAGCAGTTACCCATTTTAACTATCATTTAATCAGTTTTACATTGTCTAATTTACTTAGGTTAAAGATTAAGTTAAGCAGTTCATAAAGCAGGCTTACAATCCTTTATGCCGTAGAAGTGTTCATCGTCTTGATCAACCTCCAATTCCAACTTCCTCCGACTGAAGACCACAGCGCTTGGCTTATTAAGGGCTTTCATTTCGACTATTAAAAGAGAACAAAGCTCTTTTTTAAGGCTGAAATATGAAAACGATTAGATTTCGGACAAAAAGAAGAGATTGCGACTTGAAGATAATAGAGATAAACAGATGACTTGACGCAAAAGAGTAGGCCGATAGCTTCGATATCAAATGCAGCCTTGAAGCGATTTTACGGCAAACTATTTGAAAACGGTGCTATTTTCCAAATTTTTTCTTAAACCGATCGAAGTAGGGGACTGAAAGAGACCGAAATATTTAAGGTAATATGCCTGAGTAAATTGAAACTCGCACCAAATTTAATGCGAAAAAGCGGTCTTGTCAAACGGGTCTGATATGAAAGCATTTCCTCAGTTCCCCATATAAAGTTAAAATTAGTTTGAACAAGAGAACATAATGGAGGGAATTCCTTATGTTCTCTCGGTTTGAATTTCTATTGTCACTAGTCATTAATTCGCAGTTTTAAATCGGGTTTCAGTGTACCCCATACTCTGTGAATTTTCAATCAACCAGCCCTTTTTTAACACATTTCACCAATGAAATTCTGGACCATTCGCTTTTTAACACCTTGCCGATTTTGTTATGTAAATTAAGAACTATTTCTGAAACAAATTCACGACTAAATTTCACCGAAACCCCTGCGACTTTTAAAAATGCATTCTAGTTTTTTTTTTTTTTGTATGTTTTGTAATATTTATCTCACTTTTAGTAAAAATTCAACAGTAAAATTATGCTACATCTCTCGACTCGATTTCCAGAGTGAAACAGTTCATACTGAAATGCGAATTTAAACTCGAGCGAAATTTGAAAAAAAAATTGCGTAAATGCAAATGTTTAAAGGTGTATATAACTAAGATAAGTTTCTGCCATACGAAATAAAAACTGTTCCAGAATTTTTAATCGAGTTTAGATTAAAAACCCGAACAGTGCATAGACAATCTTTATTAAATGTTGCCACAGAGGCGCTAAAGAGACAATTAAGAAAAGTATAAATATTACTTATGTTGTTCCGAGCTAAGAGGAAATGTCATCTACAATTGACAGTTTGGAAGCAAGTTCTCGATATCTTTTGAAAGACAAACTGTTTTCCTCTACTTGTAATATCCTTTAAAATGGCTATTTAAAACGGTTCCATAAGTGTCCACTTTGAATCTTATTGTGATGTATTACACTTATGAAAGCCGGCAACCAGACTGTTTAACTTCTTTTCTTTTTTTACTTATTCTATGTGAGGATGTTTCCTAAGAGAAATACTTTTCATGACCTGGGGTACCTGGGGTACTTCTTCAGTGCGGTTCAGTTCAGCTCACAGGGATACCAAGTAAGGAAAAAATTAAAAGTGATAGTGTAGAATGCATGTGGGTAAATGAAAGAAACAAAAGTTCAGAAAACATCCTTCCTTTGGCCGAATATGACCAGCTGCAGCTTCAGTCAACAAAATGTAGTTTTGAATTTTGTGCAAGACAAGCCTGCTGTATGGCTGAGGATTTGCTTTATATTTTCCAAGGTTTTTAAACATCGTTAAAATTAGCCAAATTTTTAAGCTGTTGAATCAAACTGATGTGAAATTCTAGTTTAGCGCAAGCTTTTCGGACCATGTTATTTCTTGCTGAGAAATTTTGTTTTCAGCTTGATATATTTTAAATTATGGTATTTAAGTTGACGAGGGAGTCTTCGCAAAATTGGCAAATTTGCGCCAATCAAATCTACTGCAAAAGCGCTAAGCAAGAAACTGCAAAATACTGGGCGCCCATCCGCGTAAACATAAGTCAGTTTGAACAAACTTTACAAAAAATAATATGATAAATTGAATTGCATTTATGATTTGTTGCTCCTGATTGAAATGACTTCTGCCCCGGTAAGGAAATTCTCACCCTACAAGTCCTTGTTGTCCGCGCGAAGACTGGGTTGAAACTCAGTACCAATCTTTCATATTTCCTTTTGTTTTCTCATCATTCCTCTTTCGTCGATGCATTGATATTTCAATAAGAAATTAGGCACTAATCGCTTCTGGGCTTGCAAGTGTTACTCTAATTCATCGTTGTAACACAACTGATCATGTATCATGTTAAAGTACTTTCTTAATTTTCGTGGAAGATTATTCATCTTTGTTGTACATTATAGATGTTATTAATTAAAAGCGCTTTTCCTAATTACAGCTCACCCCCGTTAAAATCTATTCTCTTTCCTTTCTTCCAAGTCTGCCAGCGCACGATTACATTATGGTTACAGATTTACGTTTCTTGTCTTGAAACCTTTGTACTTTGCGGTCCGGTGATGTCAACACGTCTTCGTCTGTAAGAAACACATGAAAGATCAATGTTCTCCAGGCTTATAGCAGTTTGATTCGAGTTTACATTCGAGTCGAAATTTCAATAAATGCCCGCTGTTGAATGAAATATATTTTGGTGCCTATTCTTTGAGTTGAGGCGAGCAATACTTTCGCTTGCCAGTCTCATTCTACAACCATAATAACGTAAGTTCTAGCAGATATGCGGTGTATAGGGACATATGCCGCATTTAGTGCCCCATACGGGGTTCTGGGAGTTAATTGTTCTCCGTGAACGAACTGCATGTATAAATCATATGTGTCTGAGGGGATTCTATAAACTGAGAAACCTTTTTGAAAATCCCTTAAGTGCGCAGGGCCTCAATACCCTCACTCTCAAAACGAGGCCAGGTGCAAAACATTTCTCGTAAACTTGAGTTCTATTTATATAAGGATAAAGGGAGAACGTACAGAACAGCCTGCACTTACTCTCATTTTGAAATAGAGGCTTAGAAATCACGTGATAGAACTAGCAATTGGCCTAGTTCACGTCTCGCTCATGCGCACATCTATTACTCACATATTCCTCGTCTGAGGACCAGCCCCAACCTCCCCATCCCTGAGAAGACCACCCTGCCTCGTCGGAGTCTGTGCTACTTCCATAGTTCTTCTTCCTTTTTGTCCCTTTTCTTTTGCATGGGACAATCTGCTGACATTGATGTATCTTGCTGATAAGAGGTGATTTTACATTAATTTATCTATTTTGAGAACTGAATTTTAGAAGAACTTTCTGTAAGATTACTAATGAAATGCAGCAAGAATCGTGACACAAATAGTTTTATTGTAAAGTGATGATTGCTTTCTTAGAAGGGAAAGTTAAGAAGTAAAAAAATTAACCCTGGCTAATAGGAACCAGGGTAAAATCCAAATACTAGGAAGCTTTTTCTTGACAAATGTGTCCTGTAAAATTGTCCCAAACTGTAACGTGTGTAGATTGGATTTTAATAAGTAATATAAGGATTTGTAAGGGAAAAACGTTTGTCCGTAGAAATGAAAACATCTCCGCACAACAGTCCAGCGCTCTATCCATTGAGCTAACTGGGAGGCGGTATGGGTAGTACACAAAATGAAGCAAACTCTTTTATCCATAAGAGTGATTAACATTGAAATTCTCCTCACGACATCGCCCCTGAATAAAACAATAAGGTAGGAGAATAAAGCAAATGATCATCAATTAAAGCAGCTCTTGGTTGTTAAACAAATTCTTCTTGTAAGCACCTTAGGAAATGTGTATAGAGAACAGTATGGAGAATATGCATACTAATGTACGGGTATAAAAGGTCAGTATGACATTTTCAAATACTGTTCACAGATACTTTCCTTTGAATAGTTGCCCAATAGCTGCGTGGTCATTTCTTATAAGGATACTCTAAAATCATGTTTCGGAGTAAGGACTGGAACCTATTATTATTTTTCATATCCTTATTTACCAAAAAGTAATGATAGGTTCCAATCCTGACTCAGAAACCTGATTTTGGAGTATCCATTTTGGAGTATCTCATGAGTGACCAAAACAGAGTTTCTCCTTTTATTGTCAATGCAATATCAAACAGACAAAAGGAAAAGAGAAAATCAGGGGATTATCAGTCGATCCAATACCAAATTCTCCAAACTGACATCATAAGAACTGTATAGCAGACAGTAAGGAGAATTGCTAATGAGATCTTGGCAGTGAAAGGGTTAAGTTGCGACCATAGCTGCTTGCCTGCCTCGATTGGGATTGCCACCTTGTTGTGGTGGGGTGGCTTGCGTTCTCCAGTGACCCCTAGAGCTATGTTGGCTGGAGTCTTGCACTCCTGGCAGGGACACCTATGCCAAACAGGTCGAAGGGTAGGGGCCAGATGAAGAGTGATCCCACTGGCCCTCCAGGGTGGGGGTTGGGCAGAGGGTTGATAACCTTCTCCCTTAAAAAAAAGAATTATTACAGAAACCAGAAGCAGAGTGAATTAACTATTTCAAAGTGGAAAAGCTCTGTGAAGGCCCTATGTGCCACGGGCATGAAAAGGATTGATGATAGCTGTTTGCCAACTGTTAGTATATGTTATATTCTTTGCATTCTTTTCTTCTTATGATAAATTTGTGCGTGCTTTGATAGGTAATTGAAACAAATTTGGAGAAATTGATCTTCTACTATGGAACAACTGATAAATGGGTCCCAGTCTCTTACTATCAGGGGTTTCATTAACTTTTGAAGTAGGAGGGTTCTTGTGTTAGAGTAAGCGGGCACCCCCACCGACACGAGGGCCGAAGGCCTGAGCCGCTAGGGGGGTCCGGGGGCATGCTCCCCCGGAAAATTTTTAAAATAAGACTCTCGGAAATGCATTTTCCAGCATTCTGAGGTGGAAATTTATTATTCTACATCCTCATTTTGCAAACACAAATTGTGAATAATTTAAGGAGGTTTTACCCACTAGCACAAAGTGACTATATGAAAGACAATATTGCAACTGTTCACAGCCTCAGAGAATTTACTAAATTGACAAACATTGTTCTTTCATTAAAACACTACTGTAACTGTTCACAATTTACTAAATTGACAAGCATTTTGACCTCATTAAAACACTACTGCAACTGTTCGCAGACTCAGGGAATTCACTAAATCCATAACATGAATAATTATATTAAATCTAACTCATTGGCTTATATTGTTTACTTTGTTTACAAATAAACAGTGTTAGGTGAAACAACTAAACTAAAAGTCATCGAAATCAGAGCCATAATCTGAATCATCACCGTCATCTGCAGGTAGCTCAAGTGCTTTGGAGGTTGCATCAACTTCCTCTGCAATTGAAGGGTGACTTGGCGTGACACCCTCCGCGTCACCCTCCGTCTGTACACCAGCATCCTGCACAGTTACAAAGTTCTCACTTATATCACCGGCGCTGGCAACCACTGGTGTGCTGACAAACTTTGGAGGACACTTTCGCCGTGGTTTTGCAGCTAACCAAGCTCTAACAGAAGCATCAATCACTTCTTCAAATTCCTTACTTCCCACTTTTGGACCATTAATGAGAATGTGTAGTAGGGCGTTGAGCATGTCATTCTTCATCCTACTCCGAAGCCTTGTCTTCATCAGTTTTAAAGAACTGGCACCCCTTTCTGGCCATCCATTTGAGACTGGAAGAGAAATCACTGCCTCTGCCACCTTTGCAACCAGTGGAAGATTAAATGGAACCAGGTCCTTCATGAACATTAGCTTCTGGAGGCACCAGTCAGTTGAAGTGACTGTAGGTTTGCTCCCACCAGGGGGCTTTCTTACTTCCTCAGGCAGCTCATTCTTCCATTTTGCCAAGTCGTACTTGAATACCTGCCACTCATCCATCAGCTGCCTTTTGTCGCTGTCTTCATCAAAGAACTGCTCAGCCAAGAGTTTCACTGATACACTGCCATAATCCCTAAATCCCGGCTGGCCCCTTTCTGGAACTAGTGCAGGGTCGAATATGCTAAAAGCAGACAGGAGAGGAAGGGTGGGAAATCTGCTGTTTAAGCTTTTTTTCAGTGAATTGACATATTTCACCAGGAAATTGCTGAGAAACAGCTCATCTCCATCAGAAGCAATGAGATCAGCTTGTTCCAGTCTGCCTCCAGGTGATAGATCTCTAAGAAACTCAGTGACTGGAACTCCCGTCTGGACAATCTTGTCAAGATCGTCAATACACTTCTGAATTGCTGGCTTTATATGGGAGAAGGAAATCTTTCCTTCTTGGAAGGTGCAGCTGAGTTTGTTGAGAACAGGAAGAACGTGATGCATAACTGTTACCACCCCAATGAATTTCACTTTGTACATTTTTCCAAGAAGACCTGATGCTTGGGCATCTTTCTGGTCAAGTTGCCTTAGTGTAAGCATGAGGGGTATGTAATCCTTATGTACACCCTCTACAGCCTTGCCCAGAGAGAGCCACCTTGTGCGAGTAGCTTTAGCAAGTCGACGGACACACTTATCTTTAGCCTCTTTAGAAGGCTCTTGCAGCTTTTTCACAGAAAGTTGGGTCTTTAGATATGCTGCAAGTCGTTTGGGGAAATTTTCAAAAAATTTCCAGGCCTGGAAAAGCCATCTCTCAACTTCTTGCATGTATGCGATCTCATCATTAGTGTCACAGCAAGCAAGTGACAGTTTATGGCAGATGCAGTGAATGCTGACAAGGTGTTTGTTTAACTCTTTGAGTCTGGTAGCTACCCCACTGGTTTTTCCCGTCATCACTGATGCTCCATCCGTGCAAAGGCCATTGAGCTTTTCAACTGATAAGTTACACTGATTTAACTCCTTTACAAGAGTGCTTGTTATGGTTTCTGCATTTGCAGAATCAGATCCAACAAGGAGATCATTAGCACTAAGAAACTTAATCTCTGTGCCACCAGAAGTGCTGTTCCAAAACTGCACGAATGTGATTAATTGCTCAGTGACAGCAATGTCTGTTACTTCGTCAATTAGAAGGCCATAAGAACCTGCTTTTTTTATTTCTTCTATAATCATGTTCTTGACCACATTTCCACTTGTCAGGAACATTTCTCTCACTGCAGCAGGAGATTTGTGGTTAAAATGCTGCATTTTGTCTAGACCAACAGCCCGGAACAGATTTAGCAAAGAGAAAAACTTAACATTGGCAACTGCCTCCTTTGCTAACCAGTACAAGGCTGCAAAAGCATTGTACAATACATCATTGCGAACTGCTTTCTTTTCTTCATACTGTTGATGAAACATTGACACCCTGTGATTCATTTCAGCTTCCACAGCAGCTTCATGCATTTTGGTTAAAGAATGTTCTCTGATGGCCTCTTTCCTGTATCTTGTGCTGGGTGTAGTGCTGAATACTGCAGCATTGTTTTGAGTGTTCAAAGTTTTATGTTTGCAGCAAAGAAAACAAAACATGCCTTGGTTTTCTGAGAAAAGAAGCCACCAAATGCCTGTGGTGTTATCATAGGCTAGTTCTCTTTCTTCAACCCAGCTGTGATGAAATCGTCTCTTCTTCAGCTTCTTCTCCCTGGCCTCTTCTTCTTTTGAGAAATCTTTGCAGCTTTTTTGTTTGTACTCATAGTAGTTGTGCAGGTTAGCAAGTCCACATCTCTCCATTTCTAATAACATAATGTCATCTGCTATTGCTTTAGAAACATTTGTCCCACGAGTTTTTTCTACTCGCTGTGACGTATCTGAGACTGCTTCATTAGAAGACTTTGTTTCTGCCTCTCCAGTAGCCTCTTGTACTGAAGGCACTGTTGAATTGTCTGCCAGGGCGAAAAGAAGTAAACAAAGCGGCGAAATCGGTGGCGAACGAAGGGCGATTTTGATGATTTGTTTATATTGAAAGGTCGTCGCGGTTCACTGAATCTTTAGACATGCAAATATACTTTATTTATATCCACCACTGCAAGTTTATTATGTTGAAGAAATGACTTGTGAAGTATTAAGAACTCACCTTTTGACTTCTTTGAAACGACAAAAAAATTGTCAAGGACGCCTTGAGAAGATCTTTTATTCGTCGCGGCCATTTTAAAACCATGTGCTTTTCAGTCGTGTGAAATGTCACGTGCAAATGTTATGCAACAGCTGACAAGAGGGGGTCCTGGTATCTACTTTGATATCGTAAGCGATGCGTTTCGCGAAGACACGCGATGCGATCAAACTTTGAAATTTATTACTTTGCTTGACAAAACACTCGTTAATCCGGACACAGAAATATTAGTTTACATGTAAAAAGGATTGTAATTCGGAGTTGCAATTCCTGGTTAACTAGCTTATGCTAGCAAAGCGGGAGAGTTGTGGAAAGATGTTTCGGTTAGTCTGAGTTTTTTTATTGTTCTTTTATTTATCCACTCATGACCTCATTTTTGTGAAGGCGGGTACTGTACTCAGAGTAGACGGGTGCCGGTACCCGGGTCCCGGCTTCTAATAAAACCCCTGTACTATGAGGATGTGAAAGAGAGGTTTCCTAAAGGAGAAATTTATCTATGTGATAGGAAGTTTGATCATGCATTTGTACTTGAATCATCAGAAGAAGTTGCTGAAATGGTTGCTTCTTGGATACAAAAGGTGATTTCTTGAACACTGTTGAACAAATTCACTAACTCCATAGCTCCTAAAATTTAATTAGAAATTCCCCTTTTTGATTGTCAGACATTTTCTTGTAAATTGGACAGAAGAATTTGGTTTTGAAACTTGACCATATTGACCTTTTTTTAGGATAGTGTTTTGCAATTGAAAGGAGAACTTTTTTCCATTGTTTATACAGATTACAGTGATAGCATCACTAACATAGTTTATATCTTGAATATAACATGGTGACACTTAGTGAGGACTTCTTGCAATCTAACTTTATTTGCACCACCAACATTAATAACTAACTAGTTTACTTAAACACACTGGCGGACAAGTGGTTATCATTGATACAAACTGCCAATGAAGTTAAATTTACATAAAGCAATAGGTTGAGATGGTCATTTCTTGGATTCAAGGAAGTGTTGTACAAATAACAAATGATTTGGTTTTTATCAATGATGTATACTTATTTATAAGAGAGTTTTGAAATGGGTTTTGCATGGGACAATCTGCAGACATTGATGTATCTTGCAGATAAGAGGTGATTTTACATTAATTTATCTATTTTGAGAATTGAATTTTAGAAGAACTTTCTGTAAGATTACTGATGAAATGCAACAAGAATCGTGACCCAAATAGTTTTATTGTAAAGTGATGATTGCTTTCGTAGAAGGGAAAGTTAAGAAGCAAAAAAATTAACCCTGGCTAACAGGAACCAGGGTAAAATCCAAATACTAGGAAGCTTTTTCTTGACAAATGTGTCCTGTAAAATTGTCCCAAACTGTAACGTGTGTAGATTGAATTTTAATAAGAAATATAAGGATTTGTAAGGGAAAAACGTTTGTTCGTAGAAATGAAAACATGTCGAAAACTCAGCTCTGAAAAAAAGACTCGCTTCACTTCAATTGTAGTATCTTTGTCATGTGGTTTTTCACTCGCTTTTCAGTCGCTTTTTTTTCCATCCCCTCCTTTTTTCGTATCTGAATGCAACTGTTTTCCCATTCTAAATCTGTTGCGCAATATCAACCATCTCAGAGCTGAGGGCTCGCAGAGTTACTTACGCAATCTGCTTAAATGGGTTACCTGAGACGCAATAGGATCATTATGTATGATGCACGATCCTCGCAGTAGATAGCGCTATTTAAGCAATAGCGAAAATCAGACCTGAAAAAAACCAGGCCTGTACGGGATTCGAACCACTGACCTCTGCGATACTAGTGCAGCACTCTACCAATTGAGCTAACAAGCCAACTGGTAGCAGGCCGTCAAGTTGATTCATATATTTCATTGTATCTGATTTATCACTTTCACGGGTTTATTACGAATCAACTTAACGGCCTGCTCCCAGTTGGCTTGTTAGATCAATTGGTAGAGCGCTGCACTAGTATCGCAGAGGTCAGTGGTTCGAATCCCGTACAGGCCTGGTTTTTTTCAGGTCTGATTTTCGCTATTGCTTAAATAGCGCTATCTACTGCGAAGATCGTGCATCATACGTATCTAATACCGCAGTTCAAAATATATGAACTTCATATATATCATTGTATCTAATAGGATCATTGTCAGCATTAAAACAATCCTAAATCTGTTGCGCAATATCAGCCATCTCAGAGCTGAAGGCTCACAGAGGTACTTACGCAATCTGCTTGAATGGGTTACCTGTGACGCAATAGGATCATTGTCAGCATTAAAACAATCCTTCCGTAGCGCGCTTTTCAAGAAGTACCGCAGCAATCCATTTTAATAAGTGTAATGACCAGAAAAAATAAAAACAATTTAAGATCTAAAAGCACCGTTGTCTAAGATAAACTTGCCCTAATTTTGTCGTGATGTGCTAGTTGCGTGTTTGGAAACAATTAGGCCAAAATGTAATTTCTATTGTTACAACAGTAAAAGTTTCCTAAAAGAAGAAAACCATTTGTTTTTTCTGTGTAGAAAATAGGTGACTACGAATATTTCCATATTTGATTTCTGTTTTAAGAGTCTCTCCGGCGGTGTTTTTGTGTATAGTCAAGTCAAAAGCGCTTTTTTTGCTAATCATTATTTTATCCTTGACGAATGTTTGTTCTGTATAATGAGGAAGCGCTATGTCTCTAATTAAACCTTCGTTGGGAATTTGTGAGGAGATCTTCAAAGAGCCATGCACAATACATGCCACGCTTTCAAATATGACATATTTAAAGAAGAGCAATTGGAAACTTAGGGTAACTTTTAGGTAATTTTGATTCTTTAATTTCAAACCTGCGTCACTTTTTATCAGGTTATTGCGTTGCTATGGTTGGAAATTTAAAGTGACTTGGGTGAAAGAAGTTTGGTTATAACAGCTTTGTTTTCTTAGAGCAGGTGGAATTTTGCGTGCGAACTACAGAGTGAAGAGTTTGCCGCGACCTTTTGGAAGATTTTGTCTTTTTTTGCGTCTGGACTGTGCTTTTGCTTCTTATTTGCTTCCTATTTCCATTTGCACTTCTTTATGTTATTCTAAATTGATAACTTGTACTATAACTTTCGCACAGTGTTGCCTGCTATCGGTCATACTCATCTAATTTTTCTTTTATATTTATATCGGTTTATTTTCAAAGAAACAAAACTAGCCCGAGAGCGTCTTTACAGATAGAATATTTCGCATTCGTTTGAAACTGTCCTTTTTTCATCTTTAGCGCATAAGTTTTTGCCTTTCTCATGCAAAAATGTCTCCTTCATTTCGTCTTTGTTTATCACTTTGAGTGTTATTTCATGCAAAATTGATCAAATTTATGGGTGGCTATATTTTTTTCCAAAAGAAAAGCATCTAATATTTCGCTCTCTGATAAACTAAATATATTTGAGTGTTTTAACAGGTAGAAAAATTTCCGATCTTTTTTTAATGCTCTTCTCCCCTTTCTTTTAAGAGTTACCGGAAGTTTTGCCATTCTCCTTTTATAATTCACTCAGAATTTTATACCAAAGGATTCTAAACAAAAATAAGTCGCTAGTATTTTCAAATAACCAATTTCATTCCGTGCTCCGTCAAAACTGAATTTGAATGTCCTCACGGGAGGTTTGTTTAAAGCTTTTTAAAGGATTTAAGTAACTGAACGACATCACATTGATGTTGAACGTTGCATCCTGAGTCTATATTGCTCTTACTGTAAGTTTGGGTTGAGAGTAATTCCAAAATTGCACAAAAAGTGCAGAAAATAAAAGATTTCCTGTTGAATAGTTTCAATCTGAAATTCTCTAAAAAAAAAAAAAATTATTAAAAAAACTAGACAGGCATAGTGCGAAACTAATTTGTATTTCATTTACTAGCATTTTGTGTGAGAAAGACAACAATTAAAACTCTCCCTATCAAGATGGCGCGTTATGCAGAAGGCAGGTGCAATTCTAAGTGAAGTAACACCAATTTCTCCCATCTAACATTGTTTGGGATGAGTGTTGATCAGTAGGGAAAGTTACTCTTCTGAGCTCGGGTTGAAGGGGGGCGTCACGTGGCCGTGAAATGGGAGCGGGAATCTCTACAAGTATTCCTTTTAAATAAAGCATTGTTCTCTTGCAAAGGAAAGAATTGTTTGAATTGGCCTCCGCTCCAAACACAGCTGTCGCGGAACCATAATGAAGTCAATATGCGTCTCCGGGAGCTGTCATGTTTAATCTAATTTCATCCTGAATCGATTTTAATTTTTGGCAGAAGAAAATTTTATGCTACAGCGAGCGAGGTCAGTCACCAATTTCCCGGAACAAACCTCACGAAGTAACCCATTTTTAAGGCAGCAACATGTCAATCAACGAAACTGCCGTGGTTCCAATTTCTGACTTCAAAAAGTATTCCGTCGAAATTGTGGATATTGTCTTTGCTGTACTCTATGGTTTCGTCTTGTTTATTGGACTCATTGGAAACTGTTTAGTCATCACTGTGGTGTACCGGACAAGATCCATGCATACAACTACAAATTTTCTCCTCGTAAACTTGGCTGTTAGCGATGTATTCACGCTGTTGTGGTGTCCCAGGACTTACAGCTTCGCCTTTTACCCGATTCATCCCACAGGGACCGCTGGTGACTACATTTGCAAAATTTTCACAGGCAATGCGATTATAAGTGTCGCGATCGCTACTTCGGTCCTCACACTTACAATTCTTGCTACGGAAAGGTATCAT
Source organism: Stylophora pistillata (assembly GCF_964205215.1). Taxonomy (NCBI): domain Eukaryota; kingdom Metazoa; phylum Cnidaria; class Anthozoa; order Scleractinia; family Pocilloporidae; genus Stylophora; species Stylophora pistillata. Next base: position 47,837,476 of record NC_142520.1, on the reverse strand, counting down.
GCGCTAATGAAACCAATGCAGTCAGAATTACGCCTTACCAGGGAAAGTGTTAAATACGTTATCGCTTTTGTCTGGATTGCCGCGATCTTAATAAGCCTTGCAGACTTTTCTCAGAACAAGTTCATTGAGAGATATGGCCGGTGTGTGTGCCCTTTTAGCTTACAGATCGCCTCTTCTCTGAGGGTTCATGTGGTTTGCACTGTTATATTCTTGGGATGTGTACCCTTTGTCATTCTTGCGTATTGTTATTTTCAAATAATTCGTGGACTGTTTTTCAAGAACACCATTTGTTCGAGCGCGCCTTCTGGAAGCAGTGATCACCAGACGAAAAAAAAGCTAGCTAAGTTATTAATTGGCGTTACTGCAGCCTTCTATATCTGTTATTTGCCATATGGTATTTTCATTTTGTATATCGCTTTACAAGATCGAAACAAACTAGTTGCCGATGAAGAAACCCTTTCTATGTTATTGCGAGTGTTTGAATTTCTCGTCACTTCTAGTTCATGTCTAAACCCAGTACTCTACGCCTTTCGTAGTTCAAATTACTGGGAGGGCTTTAAGAAGATTTTTAAGAAGCGCAACGCAATTCATGCAAAGAGAATATTTTCCACTGTATATAAGCAAACTCCGGAGTCTTTTTTGTCTACAGTATTATAGAAATGCGACACTTAACGACAACCCTTACGTTGAGTTTGTTTATCGAGCAAAGGTTTCTTTACTTAAACTTTAAAACACCCTTCAGTTTTTCTTGGATGAACTTTTATGCTAAGCTCAATTTGACTCATGTGCAAATTGAGCGAGGATATTGGCGCCACTTTGGTTACATCGACGAAGGAAGCAAACCTTTAAATAAGTTTTTGAGGCTAAAGCGCACCAGATAAATATTGAATTAGGTTGTTATTACATGGAATATATTATGCGGATAACTTTTAACAAGCCATTCATGCGAGTTCAAATTTATTCTTTTTCGTTTTGCTACATGTATTAAGTATTTATAAAGGTAGGTTAGGCTCTTAAATCTTTGAAATCGATGCTACGGGATGCTTTTAAGAAAACATTGCATTAAAATGGAAAACTTGCTGTTTGCGCAAATCGTTTATTTACCCTAAGCCTTTCTCTCTTATTAAAATTGAGAGCCGGTTTGTTTTATGCAATTCTCAAGTTGCACTCAAAGGGGTATCCCGAAATGTTCTTGTTTAACAGGAATGGGTTTGTATTTTGTGAAGTGTGGACAATGTTTTGAATTAATTTAACTCTTTAATATTTTATTTTACGAGAGGAGAATCAATGGAATCATTTCAAGCGGTGTTGGACTTGCAGACTTACAGTTGTCGTTTACTTTCGGCAGTGGTGTCAAGTCCTTTAGATCTTTTCCTGGGGAGAATTTCAAAGTTTTCTCCGCCCAGGTCATGTTCATCAAATGAAGCAGATAAAAATGCGTTTCGCGAAGCGCTTCCGCAAAGCCTGCCGTGAGACTCAATCATTCAGAAGTAAAAAATTCCCAGCTCTCCCGGTTCGGGAATACTCAACTCAATTCCTCAAACTGTTTAGGTAATCAGGACCTTGTTACGTGCATGAATGACCAACAAATGTCCGCTAACAAAGCGTATATGAAAACAGACTCCCGAGTACGATATATGGCACGCAACAAAAATGTAACAGCAAGCAGTTACCCATTTTAACTATCATTTAATCAGTTTTACATTGTCTAATTTACTTAGGTTAAAGATTAAGTTAAGCAGTTCATAAAGCAGGCTTACAATCCTTTATGCCGTAGAAGTGTTCATCGTCTTGATCAACCTCCAATTCCAACTTCCTCCGACTGAAGACCACAGCGCTTGCCTTTCTTGATTTATCGCATTCTTTCCTTGTACACAAACTATTACTATTTATAACGTATTACAAGTTGTACTATTTTTGGAAACTGCAGAGTCACATGAAAGAAGTTTCTGGAATATTACAGATTATAGATAACTCTAGAAAAGTCTGGGATTGCGTGACAGTTTCAGTAATTCGATCCTCGTAACAACCTACATAATTTTTGTGCCGGCTTTGGTAACTGCCATGAATCATTTCTTTAGTTGACCTTCAAAATTAATGAAGCTCGTTCCTATCTGATTGTGATGAAAAATTTATGTTACAATTTTATAAAAAGAATTGTAAATGAAGCGATTATCAATTCTACTGAGTAATTAAAATCTGTCATGAGTTTATTTTTCTTCTGGCTTTTGCGTACAAAGGTTTATTGCAACTGCCTAACAACGTTTCGTGTTATTTGCTCTGTTTTCGTTTCCTTAGTTTGCCGTTTAAGACAAGACTCACTTTGCTTTTACCGATTTTGTGTTTTCTGATTGAGCTCTCTTATTGCTTGAATTTTCCTTGTCTGAGTTAATGGATCGAGTCGTTAGACTTAAAAACATATGCCTTCCGGGATGATTAAGGGCTTTCATTTCGACTATTAAAAGAGAACAAAGCTTTTTTTTAAGGCTGAAATATGAAAACGATTAGATTTCGGACAACAAGAAGAGATTGCGACTTAAAGATAATAGAGATAAACAGATGACTTGACGCAAAAGAGTAGGCCGATAGCTTCGATATCAAATGCAGCCTTGAAGCGATTTTACGGCAAACTATTTGAAAACGGTGCTATTTTCCGAATTTTTTCTTAAACCGATCGAAGTAGGGGACTGAAAGAGACCGAAATATTTAAGGTAATATGCCTGAGTAAATTGAAACTCGCACCAAATTTAATGCGAAAAAGCGGTCTTGTCAAACGGGTCTGATATGAAAGCATTTCCTCAGTTCCCATATGAAGTTATAATTAGTTTGAACAAGAGAACATAATGGAGGGAATTCCTTATGTTCTCTTGGTTTGAATTTCTATTGTCACTAATCATTAATTCGCAGTTTTAAATCGGGTTTCAGTGTACCCCATACTCTGTGAATTTTCAATCAACCAGCCCTTTTTTACGCATTTCACCAATGAAATTCTGGACCATTCGCTTTTTAACACCTTGCCGATTTTGTTATGTAAATTAAGAAATATTTCTGAAACAAATTCACGACTAAATTTCACCGAACCCCTGCGACTTTTAAAAATGCATTCTAGCTTTTTTTTTTTGTATGTTTTGTAATATTTATCTCACTTTTAGTAAAAATTCAACAGTAAAATTATGCTACATCTCTCGACTCGATTTCCAGAGTGAAACAGTTCGTACTGAAATGCGAATTTAAACTCGAGCGAAATTTAACATGATACATGATCAGTTGTGTTACAACGATGAATTAGAGTAACACTTGCAAGCCCAGAAGCGATTAGTGCCTAATTTCTTATTGAAATATCAATGCATCGACGAAAGAGGAATGATGAGAAAACAAAAGGAAATATGAAAGATTGGTACTGAGTTTCAACCCAGTCTTCGCGCGGACAACAAGGACTTGTAGGGTGAGAATTTCCTTACCGGGGCAGAAGTCATTTCCATCAGGAGCAACAAATCATAAATGCAATTCAATTTTGGTTGATAACCTTCTCCTGTAAAAAAAGAATTATTACAGAAACCAGAAGCAGAGTGAATTAACTATTTCAAAGTGGAAAAGCTCTGTGAAGGCCCTATGTGCCACGGGCATGAAAAGGATTGATGATAGCTGTTTGCCAACTGTTAGCATATGTTATATTCTTTGCATTCTTTTCTGATTATGATAAATTTGTGTGTGCTTTGATAGGTAATTGAAACAAATTTGGAGAAATTGATCTTCTACTATGGAACAACTGATAAATGGGTCCCAGTCTCTTACTATGAGGACGTGAAAGAGAGGTTTCCTAAAGGAGAAATTTATCTATGTGATAGGAAGTTTGATCATGCATTTGTACTTGAATCATCAGAAGAAGTTGCTGAAATGGTTGCTTCTTGGATACAAAAGGTGATTTCTTGAACACTGTTCAACAAATTCACTAACTCCATAGCTCCTAAAATTTAATTAGAAATTCCCCTTTTTGATTGTCAGACATTTTCTTGTAAATTGGACAGAAGAATTTGGTTTTGAAACTTGACCATATTGACCTTTTTTTAGGATAGTGGTTTGCAATTGAAAGGAGAACTTTTTTCCATTGTTTATACAGATTACAGTGATAGCATCACTAACATAGTTTATATCTTGAATATAACATGGTGACACTTTGTGAGGACTTCTTGCAAACTAACTTTATTTGCACCACCAACATTAATAACTAACTAGTTTACTTAAACACACTGGCGGACAAGTGGTTATCATTGATACAAACTGCCAATGAAGTTAAATTTACATAAAGCAATAGGTTGAGATGGTCATTTCTTGGATTCAAGGAAGTGTTGTACAAATAACAAATGATTTGGTTTTTATCAATGATGTATACTTATTTATGAGAGAGTTTTGAAATGGGTTTTGCATGGGACAATCTGCAGACATTGATGTATCTTGCAGATAAGAGGTGATTTTACATTAATTTATCTATTTTGAGAATTGAATTTTAGAACAACTTTCTGTAAGATTACTGATGAAATGCAACAAGAATCGTGACCCAAATAGTTTTATTGTAAAGTGATGATTGCTTTCGTAGAAGGGAAAGTTAAGAAGCAAAAAAATTAACCCTGGCTAACAGGAGCCAGGGTAAAATCCAAATACTAGGAAGCTTTTTCTTGACAAATGTGTCCTGTAAAATTGTCCCAAACTGTAACGTGTGTAGATTGAATTTTAATAAGAAATATAAGGATTTGTAAGGGAAAAACGTTTGTTCGTAGAAATGAAAACATGTCGAAAACTCAGCTCTGAAAAAAAGACTCGCTTCACTTCAATTGTAGTATCTTTGTCATGTGGTTTTTCACTCGCTTTTCAGTCGCTTTTTTTTTCCATCCCCTCCTTTTTTCGTATCTGAATGCAACTGTTTTCCCATTCTAAATCTGTTGCGCAATATCAACCATCTCAGAGCTGAGGGCTCGCAGAGGTACTTACGCAATCTGCTTAAATGGGTTACCTGAGACGCAATAGGATCATTATGTATGATGCACGATCCTCGCAGTAGATAGCGCTATTTAAGCAATAGCGAAAATCAGACCTGAAAAAAATCAGGCCTGTACGGGATTCGAACCACTGACCTCTGCGATACTAGTGCAGCACTCTACCAATTGAGCTAACAAGCCAACTGGTAGCAGGCCGTCAAGTTGATTCATATATTTCATTGTATCTGATTTATCACTTTCACGGGTTTATTACGAATCAACTTAACGGCCTGCTCCCAGTTGGCTTGTTAGATCAATTGGTAGAGCGCTGCACTAGTATCGCAGAGGTCAGTGGTTCGAATCCCGTACAGGCCTGGTTTTTTTCAGGTCTGATTTTCGCTATTGCTTAAATAGCGCTATCTACTGCGAGGATCGTGCATCATACGTATCTAATACCGCAGTTCAAAATATATGAACTTCATATATTTCATTGTATCTAATAGGATCATTGTCAGCATTAAAACAATCCTTCCGTAGCGCGCTTTTCAAGAAGTACCGCAGCAATCCATTTTAATAAGTGTAATGACCAGAAAAAATAAAAACAATTTAAGATCTAAAAGCACCGTTGTCTAAGATAAACTTGCCCTAATTTTGTCGTGATGTGCTAGTTGCGTGTTTGGAAACAATTAGGCCAAAATGTAATTTCTATTGTTACAACAGTAAAAGTTTCCTAAAAGAAGAAAACCATTTGTTTTTTCTGTGTAGAAAATAGGTGACTACGAATATTTCCATATTTGATTTCTGTTTTAAGAGTCTCTCCGGCGGTGTTTTTGTGTATAGTCAAGTCAAAAGCGCTTTTTTTGCTAATCATTATTTTATCCTTGACGAATGTTTGTTCTGTATAATGAGGAAGCGCTATGTCTCTAATTAAATCTTCGTTGGGAATTTGTGAGGAGATCTTCAAAGAGCCATGCACAATACATGCCACGCTTTCAAATATGACATATTTAAAGAAGAGGAATTGGAAACTTAGGGTAACTTTTAGGTAATTTTGATTCTTTAATTTCAAACCTGCGTCACTTTTTATCAGGTTATTGCGTTGCTATGGTTGGAAATTTAAAGTGACTTGGGTGAAAGAAGTTTGGTTATAACAGCTTTGTTTTCTTAGAGCAGGTGGAATTTTGCGTGCGAACTACAGAGTGAAGAGTTTGCCGCGACCTTTTGGAAGATTTTGTCTTTTTTTGCGTCTGGACTGTGCTTTTGCTTCTTATTTGCTTCCTATTTCCATTTGCACTTCTTTATGTTATTCTAAATTGATAACTTGTACTATAACTTTCGCATAGTGATGCCTGCTATCGGTCATACTCATCTAATTTTTCTTTTATATTTATATCGGTTTATTTTCAAAGAAACAAAACTAGCCCGAGAGCGTCTTTACGGATGGAATATTTCGCATTTTTTTGAAACTGTCCTTTTTTCATCTTTAGCGCATAAGTTTTTGCCTTTCTCATGCAAAAATGTCTCCTTCATTTCGTCTTTGTTTATCACTTTGAGTGTTATTTCATGCAAAATTGATCAAATTTATGGGTGGCTATATTTTTTTCCAAAAGAAAAGCATCTAATATTTCGCTCTCTGATAAACTAAATATATTTGAGTGTTTTAACAGGTAGAAAAATTTCCGATATTTTTTAATTCTTTTCTCCCCTTTCTTTTAAGAGTTACCGGAAGTTTTGCCATTTTCCTTTTATAATTCACTCAGAATTTTATACTAGAGGATTCTAAACAAAAATAAGTCGCTAGTATTTTCAAATAACCAATTTCATTCCGTGTTTCGTCAAAACTGAATTTGAGTGTCCTCACGGGAGGTTTGTTTAAAGCTTTTTAAAGGATTTAAGTAACTGAACGACATCACATTGATGTTGAACGTTGCATCCTGAGTCTATATTGCTCTTACTGTAAGTTTGGGTTGAGAGTAATTCCAAAATTGCACAAAAAGTGCAGAAAATAAAAGATTTCCTGTTGAATAGTTTCAATCTGAAATTCTCTAAAAAAAAAAAAAATTATTAAAAAAACTAGACAGGCATAGTGCGAAACTAATTTGTATTTCATTTACTAGCATTTTGTGTGAGAAAGACAACAATTAAAACTCTCCCTATCAAGATGGCGCGTTATGCAGAAGGCAGGTGCAATTCTAAGTGAAGTAACACCAATTTCTCCCATCTAACATTGTTTGGGATGAGTGTTGATCAGTAGGGAAAGTTACTCTTCTGAGCTCGGGTTGAAGGGGGGCGTCACGTGGCCGTGAAATGGGAGCGGGAATCTCTACAAGTATTCCTTTTAAATAAAGCATTGTTCTCTTGCAAAGGAAAGAATTGTTTGAATTGGCCTCCGCTCCAAACACAGCTGTCGCGGAACCATAATGAAGTCAATATGCGTCTCCGGGAGCTGTCATGTTTAATCTAATTTCATCCTGAATCGATTTTAATTTTTGGCAGAAGAAAATTTTATGCTACAGCGAGCGAGGTCAGTCACCAATTTCCCGGAACAAACCTCACGAAGTAACCCATTTTTAAGGCAGCAACATGTCAATCAACGAAACTGCCGTGGTTCCAATTTCTGACTTCAAAAAGTATTCCGTCGAAATTGTGGATATTGTCTTTGCTGTACTCTATGGTTTCGTCTTGTTTATTGGACTCATTGGAAACTGTTTAGTCATCACTGTGGTGTACCGGACAAGATCCATGCATACAACTACAAATTTTCTCCTCGTAAACTTGGCTGTTAGCGATGTATTCACGCTGTTGTGGTGTCCCAGGACTTACAGCTTCGCCTTTTACCCGATTCATCCCACAGGGACCGCTGGTGACTACATTTGCAAAATTTTCACAGGCAATGCGATTATAAGTGTCGCGATCGCTACTTCGGTCCTCACACTTACAATTCTTGCTACGGAAAGGTATCATGCGCTAATGAAACCAATGCAGTCAGAATTACGCCTTACCAGGGAAAGTGTTAAATACGTTATCGCTTTTGTCTGGATTGCCGCGATCTTAATAAGCCTTGCAGACTTTTCTCAGAACAAGTTCATTGAGAGATATGGCCGGTGTGTGTGCCCTTTTAGCTTACAGATCGCCTCTTCTCTGAGGGTTCATGTGGTTTGCACTGTTATATTCTTGGGATGTGTACCCTTTGTCATTCTTGCGTATTGTTATTTTCAAATAATTCGTGGACTGTTTTTCAAGAACACCATTTGTTCGAGCGCGCCTTCTGGAAGCAGTGATCACCAGACGAAAAAAAAGCTAGCTAAGTTATTAATTGGCGTTACTGCAGCCTTCTATATCTGTTATTTGCCATATGGTATTTTCATTTTGTATATCGCTTTACAAGATCGAAACAAACTAGTTGCCGATGAAGAAACCCTTTCTATGTTATTGCGAGTGTTTGAATTTCTCGTCACTTCTAGTTCATGTCTAAACCCAGTACTCTACGCCTTTCGTAGTTCAAATTACTGGGAGGGCTTTAAGAAGATTTTTAAGAAGCGCAACGCAATTCATGCAAAGAGAATATTTTCCACTGTATATAAGCAAACTCCGGAGTCTTTTTTGTCTACAGTATTATAGAAATGCGACACTTAACGACAACCCTTACGTTGAGTTTGTTTATCGAGCAAAGGTTTCTTTACTTAAACTTTAAAACACCCTTCAGTTTTTCTTGGATGAACTTTTATGCTAAGCTCAATTTGACTCATGTGCAAATTGAGCGAGGATATTGGCGCCACTTTGGTTACATCGACGAAGGAAGCAAACCTTTAAATAAGTTTTTGAGGCTAAAGCGCACCAGATAAATATTGAATTAGGTTGTTATTACATGGAATATATTATGCGGATAACTTTTAACAAGCCATTCATGCGAGTTCAAATTTATTCTTTTTCGTTTTGCTACATGTATTAAGTATTTATAAAGGTAGGTTAGGCTCTTAAATCTTTGAAATCGATGCTACGGGATGCTTTTAAGAAAACATTGCATTAAAATGGAAAACTTGCTGTTTGCGCAAATCGTTTATTTACCCTAAGCCTTTCTCTCTTATTAAAATTGAGAGCCGGTTTGTTTTATGCAATTCTCAAGTTGCACTCAAAGGGGTATCCCGAAATGTTCTTGTTTAACAGGAATGGGTTTGTATTTTGTGAAGTGTGGACAATGTTTTGAATTAATTTAACTCTTTAATATTTTATTTTACGAGAGGAGAATCAATGGAATCATTTCAAGCGGTTTTGGACTTGCAGACTTACAGTTGTCGTTTACTTTCGGCAGTGGTGTCAAGTCCTTTAGATCTTTTCCTGGGGAGAATTTCAAAGTTTTCTCCGCCCAGGTCATGTTCATCAAATGAAGCAGATAAAAATGCGTTTCGCGAAGCGCTTCCGCAAAGCCTGCCGTGAGACTCAATCATTCAGAAGTAAAAAATTCCCAGCTCTCCCGGTTCGGGAATACTCAACTCAATTCCTCAAACTGTTTAGGTAATCAGGACCTTGTTACGTGCATGAATGACCAACAAATGTCCGCTAACAAAGCGTATATGAAAACAGACTCCCGAGTACGATATATGGCACGCAACAAAAATGTAACAGCAAGCAGTTACCCATTTTAACTATCATTTAATCAGTTTTACATTGTCTAATTTACTTAGGTTAAAGATTAAGTTAAGCAGTTCATAAAGCAGGCTTACAATCCTTTATGCCGTAGAAGTGTTCATCGTCTTGATCAACCTCCAATTCCAACTTCCTCCGACTGAAGACCACAGCGCTTGCCTTTCTTGATTTATCGCATTCTTTCCTTGTACACAAACTATTACTATTTATAACGTATTACAAGTTGTACTATTTTTGGAAACTGCAGAGTCACATGAAAGAAGTTTCTGGAATATTACAGATTATAGATAACTCTAGAAAAGTCTGGGATTGCGTGACAGTTTCAGTAATTCGATCCTCGTAACAACCTACATAATTTTTGTGCCGGCTTTGGTAACTGCCATGAATCATTTCTTTAGTTGACCTTCAAAATTAATGAAGCTCGTTCCTATCTGATTGTGATGAAAAATTTATGTTACAATTTTATAAAAAAAAATTGTAAATGAAGCGATTATCAATTCTACTGAGTAATTAAAATCTGTCATGAGTTTATTTTTCTTCTGGCTTTTGCGTACAAAGGTTTATTGCAACTGCCTAACAACGTTTCGTGTTATTTGCTCTGTTTTCGTTTCCTTAGTTTGCCGTTTAAGACAAGACTCACTTTGCTTTTACCGATTTTGTGTTTTCTGATTGAGCTCTCTTATTGCTTGAATTTTCCTTGTCTGAGTTAACGAATCGAGTCGTTAGACTTAAAAACATATGCCTTCCGGGATGATTAAGGGCTTTCATTTCGACTATTAAAAGAGAACAAAGCTTTTTTTTAAGGCTGAAATATGAAAACGATTAGATTTCGGACAACAAGAAGAGATTGCGACTTAAAGATAATAGAGATAAACAGATGACTTGACGCAAAAGAGTAGGCCAATAGCTTCGATATCAAATGCAGCCTTGAAGCGATTTTACGGCAAACTATTTGAAAACGGTGCTATTTTCCGAATTTTTTCTTAAACCGATCGAAGTAGGGGACTGAAAGAGACCGAAATATTTAAGGTAATATGCCTGAGTAAATTGAAACTCGCACCAAATTTAATGCGAAAAAGCGGTCTTGTCAAACGGGTCTGATATGAAAGCATTTCCTCAGTTCCCCATATGAAGTTATAATTAGTTTGAACAAGAGAACATAATGGAGGGAATTCCTTATGTTCTCTCGGTTTGAATTTCTATTGTCACTAATCATTAATTCGCAGTTTTAAATCGGGTTTCAGTGTACCCCATACTCTAAAATTTTCAATCAACCAGCCCTTTTTTACACATTTCACCAATGAAATTCTGGACCATTCGCTTTTTAACACCTTGCCGATTTTGTTATGTAAATTAAGAAATATTTCTGAAACAAATTCACGACTAAATTTCACCGAACCCCTGCGACTTTTAAAAATGCATTCTAGTTTTTTTTTTTTGTATGTTTTGTAATATTTATCTCACTTTTAGTAAAAATTCAACAGTAAAATTATGCTACATCTCTCGACTCGATTTCCAGAGTGAAACAGTTCGTACTGAAATGCGAATTTAAACTCGAGCGAAATTTAACATGATACATGATCAGTTGTGTTACAACGATGAATTAGAGTAACACTTGCAAGCCCAGAAGCGATTAGTGCCTAATTTCTTATTGAAATATCAATGCATCGACGAAAGAGGAATGATGAGAAAACAAAAGGAAATATGAAAGATTGGTACTGAGTTTCAACCCAGTCTTCGCGCGGACAACAAGGACTTGTAGGGTGAGAATTTCCTTACCGGGGCAGAAGTCATTTCCATCAGGAGCAACAAATCATAAATGCAATTCAATTTTGGTTGATAACCTTCTCCTGTAAAAAAAGAATTATTACAGAAACCAGAAGCAGAGTGAATTAACTATTTCAAAGAGGAAAAGCTCTGTGAAGGCCCTATGTGCCACGGGCATGAAAAGGATTGATGATAGCTGTTTGCCAACTGTTAGTATATGTTATATTCTTTGCATTCTTTTCTTCTTATGATAAATTTGTGCGTGCTTTGATAGGTAATTGAAACAAATTTGGAGAAATTGATCTTCTATTATGGAACAACTGATAAATGGGTCCCAGTCTCTTACTATGAGGACGTGAAAGAGAGGTTTCCTAAAGGAGAAATTTATCTATGTGATAAGAAGTTTGATCATGCATTTGTACTTGAATCATCAGAAGAAGTTGCTGAAATGGTTGCTTCTTGGATACAAAAGGTGATTTCTTGAACACTGTTGAACAAATTCACTAACTCCATAGCTCCTAAGATTTAATTAGAAATTTCCCTTTCTGATTGTCAGACATATTCTTGTAAATTGGACAGAAGAATTTGGTTTTGAAACTTGACCATATTAACCTTTTTTTGGGATAGTGTTTTGCAATTGAAAGGAGAACTGTTTTCCATTGTTTATACAGATTACAGTGATAGCATCACTAACATAGTTTATATCTTGGACATAACATGGTGACACTTTGTGAGGACTTCTTGCAATCTAACTTTATTTGCACCACCAACATTAATAACTAACTAGTTTGCTTCAACACACTGGCGGACAAGTGGTTATCATTGATACAAACTGCCAATGAAGTTAAATTTACATAAAGCAATAGGTTGAGATGGTCATTTCTTGGATTCAAGGAAGTGTTGTACAAATAACAAATGATTTGGTTTTTATCAATGATGTATACTTATTTATGAGAGAGTTTTGAAATGGGTTTTGCATGGGACAATCTGCTGACATTGATGTATCTTGCAGATAAGAGGTGATTTTACATAAATTTATCTATTTTGAGAATTGAATTTTAGAAGAACTTTCTGTAAGATTACTAATGAAATGCAGCAAGAATCGTGACCCAAATAGTTTTATTGTAAAGTGATGATTGCTTTCTTAGAAGGGAAAGTTAAGAAGTAAAAAAATTAACCCTGGCTAACAGGAACCAGGGTAAAATCCAAATACTAGGAAGCTTTTTCTTGACAAATGTGTCCTGTAAAATTGTCCCAAACTGTAAAGTGTGTAGTTTGAATTTTAATAAGAAATATAAGGATTTGTAAGGGAAAAACGTTTGTCCGTAGAAATGAAAACATCTCCGCACAACAGTCCAGCGCTCTATCCATTGAGCTAACTGGGAGGCGGTACGGGTAGTACACAAAATGAAGCAAACTCTTTTATCCATAAGAGTGATTAACATTGAAACTCTCCTCACGACATCACCCCTGAATAAAACAATAAGGTAGGAGAATAAAGCAAATGATCATCAATTAAAGCAGCTCTTGGTTGTTAAACAAATTCTTCTTGTAAGCACCTTAGGAAATGTGTATAGAGAACAGTATGGAGAATATGCATACTAATGTACGGGTATAAAAGGTCAGTATGACATTTTCAAATACTGTTCAGAGATACTTTCCTTTGAATAGTTGCCCAATAGCTGCGTGGTCATTTCTTATAAGGATACTCTAAAATCATGTTTCTGAGTAAGGACTGGGACCTATTATTATTTTTCATATCCTTATTTACCAAAAAGTAATGATAGGTTCCAATCCTGACTCAGAAACCTGAATTTGGAGTATCCATTTTGGAGTATCTCATGAGTGACCAAAACAGAGTTTCTCCTTTTATTGTCAATGCAATATCAAGCAGACAAAAGGAAAAAAGAAAATCAGGGGATTATCAGTCGATCCAATACCAAATTCTCCAAACTAACATCATAAGAACTGTATAGCAGACAGTAAGGAGAATTGCTAATGAGACCTTGGCAGTGAAAGGGTTAAGTTGCGACCATAGCTGCTTGCCTGCCTCGATTGGGATTGCCACCTTGTCGTGGTGGGGTGGCTTGCATTCCCCAGTGACCCCTAGAGCTATGTAGGCTGGAGTCTTGCACTCCTGGCAGGGACACCCATGCGAAACAGGTCAAAAGGTAGGGGCCAGATGAAGAGTGATCCCACTGGCCCTCCAGGGTGGGGGTTGGGCAGAGGGCTGATAACCTTCTCCCTTAAAAAAAATAATTATTACAGAAACCAGAAGCAGAGTGAATTAACTATTTCAAAGTGGAAAAGCTATGTGAAGGCCCTATGTGCCACGGGCATGAAAAGGATTGATGATAGCTGTTTGCCAACTGTTAGTATATGTTATATTCTTTGCATTCTTTTCTTCTTATGATAAATTTGTGCGTGCTTTGATAGGTAATTGAAACAAATTTGGAGAAATTGATCTTCTATTATGGAACAACTGATAAATGGGTCCCAGTCTCTTACTATGAGGACGTGAAAGAGAGGTTTCCTAAAGGAGAAATTTATCTATGTGATAAGAAGTTTGATCATGCATTTGTACTTGAATCATCAGAAGAAGTTGCTGAAATGGTTGCTTCTTGGATACAAAAGGTGATTTCTTGAACACTGTTGAACAAATTCACTAACTCCATAGCTCCTAAAATTTAATTAGAAATTTCCCTTTCTGATTGTCAGACATATTCTTGTAAATTGGACAGAAGAATTTGGTTTTGAAACTTGACCATATTAACCTTTTTTTGGGATAGTGTTTTGCAATTGAAAGGAGAACTGTTTTCCATTGTTTATACAGATTACAGTGATAGCATCACTAACATAGTTTATATCTTGAACATAACATGGTGACACTTTGTGAGGACTTCTTGCAAACTAACTTTATTTGCACCACCAACATTAATAACTAACTAGTTTGCTTAAACACACTGGTGGACAAGTGGTTATCATTGATACAAACTGCCAATGAAGTTAAATTTACATAAAGCAATAGGTTGAGATGGTCATTTCTTGGATTCAAGGAAGTGTTGTACAAATAACAAATGATTTGGTTTTTATCAATGATGTATACTTATTTATGAGAGAGTTTTGAAATGGGCTTTGCACAGGACAATCTGCTGACATTGATGTATCTTGCAGCTAAGAGGTGATTTTACCTAAATTTATCTATTTTGAGAATTGAATTTTAGAAGAACTTTCTGTAAGATTACTAATGAAATGCAGCACGAATCGTGACCCAAATAGTTTTATTGTAAAGTGATGATTGCTTTCTTAGAAGGGAAAGTTAAGAAGTAAAAAAATTAACCCTGGCTAACAGGAACCAGGGTAAAATCCAAATACTAGGAAGCTTTTTCTTGACAAATGTGTCCTGTAAAATTGTCCCAAACTGTAACGTGTGTAGATTGAATTTTAATAAGAAATATAAGGATTTGTAAGGGAAAAACGTTTGTCAGTAGAAATGAAAACATGTCGAAAACTCAGCTCTGAAAAAAAGACTCACTTCACTTCAATTGTAGTATCTTTGTCATGTGGTTTTTCAGTGGCCTTTTTTTCCATCCCCTCCATTTTTCGTATCTGAATGCAACTGTTTTCCCATTCTAAATCTGTTGCGCAATATCAACCATCTCAGAGCTGAAGGCTCACAGAGGTACTTCCGCAATCTGCTTGAATGGGTTACCTGTGACGCAATAGGATCATTGTCAGCATTAAAACAATCCTTCCGTAGCGCGCTTTTCAAGAAGTACCGCAGCAATCCATTTTAATAAGTGTAATGACCAGAAAAAATAAAAACAATTTAAGATCTAAAAGCACCGTTGTCTAAGATAAACTTGCCCTAATTTTGTCGTGATGTGCGAGTTGCGTGTTTGGAAACAATTAGGCCAAAATGTCATTTCTATTGCCACATGAGTAAAAGTTTCATAATAGAGAAAACCATTTGTTTTTTCTGTGTAGAAATAAGTGACTACGAATATTTCCATATTTGATTTCTGTTTTAAGAGTATCTCCGTCGGTGTTTTTGTGACTAGTCAAGTGAAAAGCGCTTTTTTTGCTAATCATTATTTTATCCTTGACGAATGTTTGTTCTGTGTAATGAGGTAGCGCTATGTCTCTAATTAAACCTTCGTTGGGAATTTTTGAGGAGATCTTCAAAGAGCCATGCACAATACATGCTACGCTTTCAAATATGATATATTTGAAGAAGAGCAATTGGAAACTTAGGTTGTGAAGGAACTGAGGTAATTTGGATTCTGTAATTTCAAACCTGCGTCACTTTTTAACAGGTTATTGCGTTGGAAATTTAAAGTGACTTGGGTGAAAGAAGTTTGGTTATAACAGCTTTGTTTTCTTATAGCAGGTGGAATTTTGCGTGCGAACTACAGAGTGAAGAGTTTGCCGCGACCTTTTGGAAGATTTTGTCTTTTTTTTGCGTCTGGGCTGTGCTTTTGCTTCTTATTTGCTTCATATTTCCATTTGCCGCTCTTTATGTTATTCTAAATTGATAACTTGTTGTACTATAACTTTCGCACAGTGATGTCTGCTATCGGTCTTACTTATCTTTATTTTTCTTTTATATTTGTATCGGTTTATTTTCAAAGAAACAAAACTAGGCCAAGAGCGTCTTTACAGATGGAATATTTCGCATTCGTTTGAAACTGTCCTTTTTTCATCTTTAAAGCATAAGTTTTTGCCTTTCTCAAGCAAAAATGTCTCCTTCATTTCGTCTTTGTTTATCACTTTGAGTGTTATTTCATGCAAAATTGATCAAATTTGTGGGTGGCTATATTTTATTTCAAAAGAAAAGCATCTAATATTTCGCTCTCTGATGAACAAAATATATTTGAGTGTTTTAACAGGTAGAAAAATTTCCGATCTTTTTTAATGCTCTTCTCCCCTTTCTTTTAAGAGTTACCGGAAGTTTTGCCTTTTTTCCTTTTATAATTCACTCAGAATTTTATACCAAAGGATTTTTAACAAAAATAAGTCGCTAGTATTTTCAAATAACCAATTTCATTCCGTGTTCCGTCAAAACTGAATTTGAATGTCCTCACGGGAGGCTTGTTTAAAGCTTTTTAAAGGATTTAAGAAACTGAACGATATCACAATAATGTTGAACGTTGCATCCTGAGTCTATATTGTTCTTACTGTAAGTTTGGGTTGAGAGTAATTCCAAAATTGCACAATAAGTGCAGAAAATAAAAGATTTCCTGTTGAGGAGTTTCAGTCTGAAATTCTGCACAAAAAAAAAAATTAATAAAAAAACTAGACGGGCATAGTGCGAAACTAATTTGTGTTTCATTTACTAGCATTTTGTGTGAGAGAGGCAACAATTAAAACTCTCCCTATCAAGCTGGCGCGTTATGCAGAAGGCAGGTGCAATTCTGATGTAACACCAATTTCTCCCATCTAACATTGTTGGGGATGAGTGTTGATCACAAGGGGTAAAATTTCGCCTAATACAGGCGCCAATGCGACTAAATTTTTCACTATGGTGACCAAATCCTGAAAATTAGTCGCCAAATTGGCGACTAGAATTTCTAATCACACCTTAACGAGAGATCTAGTGATTGTTGAAGATTTGTAAAGATACATCTGCAGCAAAGTTCCTCGTTAAGCTCGTTTCCAAAACGCAGCTCATGCACGATGTCGAACGTAAATCTATCGTTACTAGACGCTATGTTGGATTTAGGTAACCTATAATGTTGTATATGATCCATTCTAGTGTCTTCTTTGTAGCTCGTGCGAATTTATCGGGCTCATTTTTGATGTTTGTATGACTGTATCACTGATATTATGGGGGCCCGTTCTGGTCAAAATTACATTAATTATTTTGACTAATACAGAATTAATAAAACTTTTCGTTCAGTTATTTTTGTGGTGTCTTATAAATAATTATATCCACTCTTCAAATTATTTTTACATATTTGACATCTTATTTTTTTACTTCTTTTAAGTCTGGAATTAATTTTACCTGTCTCATTTTTCTTCATTCCTTTCTTCGATTATTTTTTCTTACATGCACGAATTTCTCAGCAAATCCCATATCTCACTGCGGGCTGAGTTGAATCCCATAACCCCTGAGAATAATTCCAAGATAGCGGCCAGGAACGTAGTTTTTCGAGAGAGAGAAATGAGCGAGGTTTTCGTACTTTTCTGCAAAATTTGAAGGCAGTGTTTCGGCTTTTCCTGACTCCTGCGAATGGAAATTTAACAACCGATGCTTTAGTTGAAGGAAGACATCATCTGCTAGATGCCAGAGGGACTTTGTCTTTGTAAATTGTTAATTTGGAAAGAGGTGACCCCAACCCAACAGGTTTAACAGCAAGTACATTACAAGCACCCCTTCAGAAGTTAAACGAGTTTGTGGCTCAAATGATTAACATGTTGCCAGCCGAGATAGAGAGTAGACAGCAGGCTGAAAATTCTGATCAGGGCACTGCTTATTCGACATCTGTGACAACAGCGCAGTTTGGACCTGGACGGAGACGTTTTGACATCTCTAGGGACCAGCTCGAACACTTGCGCTCACTTTTTTTTCTCTTGGAAAAAAATAGCAAATATGCCGCTGGTGAGTGTTTCTACCATCCAGCGAAGGCGCATGGAGTTTGGGCTTAGTGATGAATTTGAACGTTATTAAATGCGAATATAGTTTATATCTGACCACTTGCAGCCAAGAGGCTGAATTATGGGCGCAGTGTAAGGTTGAGAAGAGACGTCAGCATATCAGGCGCCTCTGGCAGCCGCTTCAGTCTATCGGTCTCACCTTCCCACCCATCCCACCCCAGGGGAGGACATCCATCACACAGTAATCTCGTGTGTGGGAAATTAACGTCTCTTACCCCAACCCTGCAGGAGACGGGACCTCCATTTATTCGTCCCTATCCGAGAAGACTAGAATATTTAACCATTTCTTGATGTTATAGAAAGATGGCAAATTCTTCTCAATTATTTTAAGACCTTGAGTGTTGGTCCGGCCGGGGCTCGAACCCTCGACCTCTGGCACAACAGTCCAACGCTCTATACATTCAGCTAACAGATTATGAAATAGATCAGATTTATGCAAGTGTAAGAGGTAACTCACGTGAAGGTCCCCTCACCCCTAATATGGGATGTAGGAGGTTCATTGGTGCATCGAGAAGCCGTGGTTTACGAATTCAAAGATGGAGAGTTAGTGAGTGCTTACGCCGCGTTGATCCCATTGGCACTGCTTTGCGATAGAGAATAACAATTCAGAGCAGAAAATATTTTGTTCAAACACCTAACAGCCTTTGGCATATAGATTCTGGGCACAAGCTTATACGATACAAACTGATCACTCATGTTTGCATTGATGGCAAAACCAGCTTGTTAGTTTATGTTTCATGCTGCAACAACAACAAGGCTGATACAGAGCTCTCTTTGTTCCAAAATGGGCTGGAACAGTGGGGACTACCTTCACGTGTTCGCTGTGACTATGGAATGGAAAACTTTTATGTTGGCCAATACATGATTGAACACCGTGGAGAAGGCACAGGAAGCATAATCACTGGATCCTCAGTGCACAACTCCAGAGTTGAAAGAGCTCATCGAGATGTTTACTCTGGGGTGCTCGCCTTTTATGCACGCATTTTTGAGGCAATGGAAGATGAAAGCATACTTGACATATCGGATGATGTTCATTTATTCAGCCCTCACCATGTCTTTATTCCCAGGATGAATAGATCTTTGAATGAGTTTATTCAGCAAATGAACAATCACCCAGTTTCAAGTGAAAAGAACCAATCACCCTTACAGATGTGGGAAAAGGGAATGTTAGAGAACATGCATTCTGGGCACACTGCACTTTCATCAGAAGAAATTGAAAACTTTGGGATGGATCTAGAGGGTGCACTGTTAGTTAAAGAAGACGATTACCAGGTTAATGTTATCCCTCCAACAATTGAGTTAACTGAGCAACAGTTAACCCAAATGCCAAGTCCACTGCAAAATGATGAAAACTGTGGAGTTAATATTTTCAAGCAATGTGTGGAGTTAATTTATTCTTTCTTGAGGTAGAACTTTAGACCATGTAAATCAAGCAACATTGACAGATGTATTCCTATTATATAAGGCATTGTTCTCTTGCAAAGGAAATAATTGTTTCAATTGGCCTCCGGTCCAAACACAGCTGTTGCGGAAACATAATGAGGTCAATAGGTGTCTCCGGGAGCTGTCATGTTTAATCCAATTTCATCCTGAATCGATGTTAATTTTTGGCAGAAGAAAATTTTATGCTACAGCGAGCGAGGTCAGTCACCAATTTCCCGGAACAAACCTCACGAAGTAACCCATTTTTAAGGCAGCAAAATGTCAATCAACGAAACTGCCGTGGTTCCAATTTCTGACTTCAAAAAGTATTCCGTCGAAATTGTGGATATTGTCTTTGCTGTACTCTATGGTTTCGTCTTGTTTATTGGACTCATTGGAAACTGTT
Source organism: Stylophora pistillata (assembly GCF_964205215.1). Classification (NCBI taxonomy): domain Eukaryota; kingdom Metazoa; phylum Cnidaria; class Anthozoa; order Scleractinia; family Pocilloporidae; genus Stylophora; species Stylophora pistillata. The sequence continues at coordinate 47,817,601 of NC_142520.1, read as the reverse complement.
TAGTCATCACTGTGGTGTACCGGACAAGATCCATGCATACAACTACAAATTTTCTCCTCGTAAACTTGGCTGTTAGCGATGTATTCACGCTGTTGTGGTGTCCCAGGACTTACAGCTTCGCCTTTTACCCGATTCATCCCAAAGGGACCGCTGGTGACTACATTTGCAAAATTTTCACAGGCAATGCAATTATAAGTGTCGCGATCGCTACTTCGGTCCTCACACTTACAATTCTTGCTACGGAAAGGTATCATGCGCTAATGAAACCAATGCAGTCAGAATTACGCCTTACCAGGGAACGTGTTAAATACGTTATCGCTATTGTCTGGATTGCCGCGATCTTAATAAGCCTTCCAGACTTTTCTCAGAACAAGTACAATGAGAGATATGGCCGGTGTGTGTGCCTTTTTAGCTTACAGATCGCCTCTTCTCTGAGGGTTCATGTGGTTTGCACTGTTATATTCTTGGGATGTGTACCCTTTGTCATTCTTGCGTATTGTTATTTTCAAATAATTCGTGGACTGTTTTTCAAGAACACCATTTGTTCAAGCGCGCCTTCTGGAAGCAGTGATCACCAGACGAAACAAAAGCTAGCTAAGTTATTAATTGGCGTTACTGCAGCCTTCTATGTCTGTTATTTACCATATGGTATTTTTATTTTGTATATCGCTTTACAAGATCGAAACAAACTAGTTGCCGATGAAGAAACCTTTTCTATGTTATTGCGAGTGTTTGAATTTCTCGTCACTTCTAGTTCATGTCTAAACCCAGTACTCTACGCCTTTCGAAGTTCAAATTACTGGGAGGGCTTTAAGAAGATTTTTAAGAAGCGCAACGCAATTCAGGCAAAGAGAATATTCGCTGTTCATAAGCAAACTCCGGAACCTGTTTTGTCTACAGTATTATAGAAATGCGACACTTAAACGACAACCTTTACATTTAGTTCGTTTATCGAGCAAGGGTTTCTTTACTTAAACTTTAAAACACCCTTCAGTTTTTCTGGGATGAACTTTTATGCTAAGATCAATTTGACTCATGTGCAAATTAAGCGCGGATATTGGCGCCACTTTGGTTACATCGACGAAGGAAGGAAACCTTTAAATAAGTTTTTGAGGCTAAAGCGCACCATGTAAATATTGAATTAGGTTATTATTACATGGAATATATAGAGAGGATATTACATGGCCGCTTGGGGATACGAATTTTATCTTCTCGTGCTGAAAGTATCTCTCACGAGTGAGCGCAGCGAATGTAATGTTCTGTTTATTATATAGATACTGATGAAATTTCCACATAAAAGACAACTTTTTTAATTCATTTTCGAAACAGCAATTGGGTAATTATGTTGGTAACCATGGCCACACCAATATCCTCACACGTGAAAGATAAAAAATAGTATCTTCACTGCGCGCGGTAAAGATATAATTTTTTAGTAAAAGGAGAAATCCTGGTATTTCATCAGTATCTACATAATAATATGCGGATAATTTTAACAAGCCATTCATGCGAGGTCAAGTTTAGTCTTGTTCATTTTGCTACATGTATTAAGTATTTACAAAGGTAGGTTAAGCTGTCAAATCTTAGAAATTGATGCTACGGGATGCTTTTAAAGAAAACATTGCATTAAAATGGAAAACTTGCTGTTTGCGCAAATCGTTTATTTACCCTAAGCCTTTCTCTCTTATTAAAATTGAGAGCCGGTTTGTTTTATGCAATTCTCAAGTTGCACTCAAAGGGGTATCCCGAAATGTTCCTGTTTAACAGGAATGGGTTTGTATTTTGTGAAGTGTGGACAATGTTTTGAATTAATTTAACTCTTTAATATTTTATTTTACGAGAGGCGAATCAATGGAATCATTTCAAGCGGTTTTGGACTCACAGACTTAAAGTTGTCGTTTACTTTCGACAGTGGTGTCAAGTCCTTTAGATCTTTTTCTAGGGAGAATTTCAAAGTTTTCTCCGCCCAGGTCATGTTCATCAAATGAAGCTGATAAAAATGCGTTTCGCGAAGCGCTTCAGCAAAGCCTGCCTTGAGACTCAATCATTCAGCAGTAAAAAATTCCCAGCTCTCCCGGTTCGGGAATACTCAACTCAATTCCTCAAACTGTTTAGTTAAACAGGACCTATATAATTTTTGTGCCGGCTTTGGTAACTGCCATGAACCATTTCTTTAGTTGACCTTCAAAATTAATGTGGCTCGTTCCTATCTGATTGTGATGAAAAATTCACGTTACAATTTTATGAAAAAAAAAAAAAATGTAAATGGAGCGATTATCAATTCTACTGAGTAATTTAAATCTGTCATGAATTCATTTTTCTTCTGTCTTTTGTGTACAAAGGTTTATTGCAACTGCCCGACAACGTTTCATGTTATTTGCTCTGTTTTCGTTTCATTAGTTTGCCGTTTAAGACAAGACTCACTTTGCTTTTAACAATTTTGTGTTTCAGTCTGATTGAGCTCTCTTATTGCTTGATTTTTCCTTGTCTGAGTTAACGAATCGAGTCGTTAGACTTAAAAACATATGCCTTCCGGGATTATTAAGGGCAGAAACAAAGCTCTTTTTTTAAGGCTGAAATATGAAAATGACTAGATTTCGGACAAAAAGAAGAGATTCCGACTTGAAGATAATAGAGATAAACAGATGACGCAAAAACTTACGCCGATAGCTTGGATATCAAATGCAGCCTTGAAGCGATTTTACGGCAAACTATTTGAAAACGGTGCTATTTTCCAAATTTTTTGTTAAACCGACCGAAGTAGGGTACTAAAAAAGACCGAAATATTTAAGGTAATATGACTGAATAAATTGAAACTCGCACCAAATTTAATGCGAAAAAGCAGTCTTGTCAAACGGGTCTGATAGGAAAACATTTCCTCAGTTCCCCATATGAAGTCAATTAGTTTGTAAAAGAGAACATAATGGAGGGAATTCCTTATGTTCTCCTGGTTTGAATTTCTATCGTCACTAATCATTAATTCGCAGTTTTAAATCGAGTTTCAGTGTACCCTATACTCTGTGAATTTTCAATCAACCAACCCTTTTTTACACATTTTACCAATGAAATTCTGGATCATTCACTTTTTAACACCTTGCCGATTTTGTTATGTAAATTAAGAAATATTTCTGAAACAAATTCACGACTAAATTTCACCGAAACCCCTGCGACTTTTAAAAATGCATTCTAGTTTTTTTTGTTTTTTTTTTTTGATGTTTTGTAATATTTATCTCCCTTTTAGTAAAAATTTAACAGTAAAATTATGCTACATCTCTCGACTCGATTTCCAGAGTGAAACAGTTCATACTGAAATGCGAATTTAAACTCGAGCGAAATTTGGAAAAAAAATTGCGTAAATGCAAATGTTTAAAGGTGTATTTAACTAAGATAAGTTTCTGCCATACGAAATAAAAACTGTTCCAGAATTTTTTAATCGAGTTTAGATCAAAAACCTGAACAGAGCATAGACAATCCTTATTAAACGTTGCCACAGAGGCGCTGAAGAGACAATTAAGAAAAGTAAAAATATTACTTATATTGTTCCGAGCTAAGAGGAAATGTCATCTGCAATTGACAGTTTGGAAGCAAGTTCTCGATATCTTTTGAAAGACAAACTGTTTTCCTCTACTTGTAATATCCTTTAAAATGGCTATTTAAAAGGGTTCCATAAGTGTCCACTTCGAATCTTTTTGTGATGTATTACACTTATGAAAGCCGAAAACCAGACTGTTTAACTTCTTTTCTTTTTTTACTTATTCTATGTGAGGATGTTTCCTAAGAGAAATACTTTTCATGACCTGGGTTACCTGGGGTACTTATTCGGTTCGGTTCAGTTCAGCTCACAGGGATATCAAGTAAGGAAAAAATTAAAAGTGATAGTGCAAAATGCATGTGGGTAAATGAAAGAAACAAAAGTTCAGAAAACATCCTTCCTTTGGCCGAATATTGGCCGAATATGACCAGCTGCAGCTTCAGTCAACAAAATGTAGATTTGAATTTTGTGGAAGACAAGCCTGCTGTATGGCCGAGGATTTTGCTTTATATTTTCCAAGGTTTTTAAACATCGTTAAAATTAGCCAAATTTTTAAGCTGTTGAATCAAAGTGATGTGAAATTTTTTAGCGCAAGCTTTTCAGACCATGTTATTTCTTGCTGAGAAATTTGTTTTCAGCTTGATACTTTTTAAATTATGGTATTTAATTTGACGAGGCAGTCTTCGCAAAATTAATTGGCAAACTTGCGCCAATCAAATCTACTGCAAAAGCGCTAAGCAAGAAACTGCAAAATGCTGGGCGCCCATCCGCGTAAACATAAGTCAGTTTGAACAAACTTTACCAAAACTAATATGAAAAATTGAATCGCATTTATGATTTGTTGCTCCTGATGAAAATGACTTCTGCCCCGGTAAGGAAATTTTCACCCTACACGTCCTTGTTGTCCACGCGAAGACTGGGTTGAAACTCAGTACGAATCTTTCATAGTTCCTTTTGTTTTCTCATCATTCCTCTTTCGTCGATGGATGGATATTTCAATAAGAAATTAGGCACTAATCGCTTCTGGGCTTGCAAGTGTTAATCTAATTCGTCGTTGTAACACAATTGATCATGTACTTTCTTTATTTTCGTGGAAAATTATTCATCTTTGTTGTACATTATTGCTGTTATTAGTTAAAAGCGCATTTCCCAATTACAGCTCACCCCCGTTAAAATCTCTTCCCATTCCTTTCTTCCAAGTCTGCCAGCGCACGATTACATTATGGTTACAGAATTACGTTTCTTGTCTTGAAACCTTTGTACTTTGCGGTCCGGTGATGTCAACACGTCTTCGTCTGTAAGAAAACACATGAAAGATCAATGTTCTCCAGGCTTATAGCAGTTTGATTCGAGTCGAAATTTCAATAAATGCCCTGTGTTGAATGAAATGTATTTTGATGCCTATTCTTTGTGTTGAGGCGAGCAATACTTTCGCTTGCCAGTCTCATTCTACAACCATAATAACGTAAGTTCTAGCAGATATGCGGTGTATAGGGACATATGTCGCATATAGTGCCCCATACGGGGCTCTGGGAGTTAACTGTTCTCCGTGAACGAACTGCATGTATAAATCATATGTGTCTGAGGGGATTCTATAAACTGAGAAACCTTTTTGAAAATTCTTAAGTGCGCAGGGCCTCAATACCCTCACTCTCAAAACGAGGCCAGGTGCAAAACATTTCTCGTAAACTTGAGTTCTATTTATATAAGGATAAAGGGAGAACGTACAGAACAGTCTGCACTTACTCTCATTTTGAAATAGATGCTTAGAAATCACGGGATAGAACTAGCAATTGGCCTAGTTCACGTCTCGCTCATGCGCACATCTATTACTCACCTATTCCTCGTCTGAGGACCAGCCCCAACCTCCCCACCCCCAAGAAGACCACCCTGCCTCGTCGGAGTCTGTGCTACTTCCATAGTTCTTCTTCCTTTTTTTCCCTTTTCTTTTGCGGTACTTGCGTGGTCTATAATAGCGGCGGTAGTAGTATGGATCGCTGATAAACAAAAGATGGAATAACTCATGGTTTTTAAGGCGTTTTTCGATTGAGTTTCGTAGAAATAAACCCGGGAAACTATTTCAGGAAGAACGCTAAGTAAATAAAAAATGTTGACTGTTTAAAGGGCGCGAAAAAATGCGGGTGAACAAGTCGTTGGCGGATTTGAGCTTGAATTTGATTGGTTAAGAGGATGGCGTGAGCTTTCTGGACCAATCACAGAACGAATTAGAACTTTAACGAAACCAAGGAATCCCAGACAACCTTCCACAGTTATAATCTGATTATTTGAGAGGATGTGTAAATTTTCTGAACCAAAAACAGCGCGAAGCAAAGCGAAACCAAAGCATTCCTAGATTACTTTCGGTAACACTGAAATATCTTATCGTTTTTACCCTAACTCCAAAGCAAAACGCGAATTTTTTTTATCGAAGAACTGGAGAGTGGAGGGAGTCACCCAAATAAAACATTTCGACCCAAAGTCTCGCGCAAGCATTTGACTAGCCTTGTTAAACTTGGAATGTAAGTCTTACCTAAATAAGCCCATACCAAGCTTTTCCAGTAGCGAGTTCCTTTTCAGGGCATTGGGATCTTCCAAAGGAGCACCATGGCAGTTCACGGTGGCGACTACGAGCAGAATTACAATCACCAACAGAATCTCGCGTCCCATTTTATCCCGCAGTCTTACAGGAAAGTCTGCAGTCGGGCAAACGATCACGAAGTCCAAAGGCGATATGCTTCTTTCACTCAGCAGTCCGACTTATAGAGCGCTCGCTAGGCAAAAATAGACCATTATAAAAAACGAAAAAAACTAATATCAAGAAGTATGCCAAGAAAGCAATGTTATTTGTTCAGTAACGGGCTTAAGCATGAAATATCGATAGCTAATTTTACGTTGTGGACAGTTAAGGGTCAGTAACGTTTTAAAGTCCTTGTCCGTTGATATGGGTGATGAAGTAGTCACTTAATTTCAAATATAACAATTTGTACTTCCACGACAACAAGTCAAAACATCAATTTCGAATAAATACGTTTCATGAATTCATTTGTATTTTTGACAAGGGGCTGGTCTTGAGACAGGAAATTGAAAAAGATTTGTTAAGTAAAAACTCCAAGCTTTTTCCTCAGTCGAAATGCAACACGTTCAGTTTGATTAAAAATTCCACTGTGACAAAATTTTGACTTAAAGACTTTTTCTTCAGTTTAATCATGTTTGTTTTCACAGTAAAATACGGACAAAAAGGGCAGCTTATTAAAATAACGTCGTTTACAACGTCAAGTATTTGAAGTGCATGCAAAACAGCTGACGAGATGATACTAATATCATTGAAAAGATCGTAATCTGCAAGATAATTTGTGAAAGAAGTTTTTTTTTTTTAATTTTTGGACGCTAGCCCACAGATACCAAGGTTATCAACGACCATAAAAAGGCGTGATCAAATAAGATTAGAAAGTGTAGCGGTTTGGCCGTAACAACCCGCCGAGACACTAAATGAAACTGAAAGATCTAGAAGAACTCAGAAAAAGAACCAAGAAGTAGTGTTCTTTGGGCATCATTGGTGCAAAACTGCACCGTGAACGTGTCATATCAAGATTTGAACGTTTTTTTAACATCACTGTTTAAAATATATTTCCACATGAAGAGCAGTTTCTCAAAAAACATCACGTAATGTAATGTGGTTCAATTTGAGGTTGAGAGGCTAGCAAAGAAACACTGAGATCACTGTAGCGACTCGACTTCTTTTTTTACAGATATTTTTACGAAGTTACTGGGGTATGAGGGAGGCTGGCCCGGCTTAACAACCGTTTTTTATGTATACACTTACAAACATTTGACTGCAAAAGGGTCTTGTCTAACGGTAATTCAACCAAAGTTAAAAAGCAAACCAAGGTCATGTCAAAGGGCTTTACAGCGGGGTCATTCTTTTAATATGTCTGAGATCAGGGTAGCGACTCGACTTTTTTTTTTTACAGATATTTTTACAAAGTTTTATTTCATATATATCCTTTATTAAACGTCTGTGTCGTCGATTATCTCCGCGATCTACCTTCAAATTACTTTTGTGAATAAATATTATAATCATTAATAGTATTTTCAAATGTGTCCATTCAAGATTTCAAGTTACATGCTATAATTAGTCAATCATATTATATTTATGACCACAAAATAGTCATTGCTATAGTTATTCTAACTATTGTTAGCACTTATTGTGTTGCTACGAAGAAGTAAACTCGGAAAAAAAAAGTTTGTTTACTGACAAATAAAATGTTAGGATTGGTGTGTAACCATAATTAATTTTGTTATTATTCTAGCAATTATTTCTACCGCAATCAATACTTACTATATAGCCATGACAACACAGCCTCGAAGAGACTTAGGACATGGTGTGTTAAGAAATCAAAAAATATCTTCGTAAAAAAAAGAGCGACTGAATTTCTTCTGTTAAGCGTCGGTAGTAATCGGGATTGCATTCTTTTGACTTCGCTACGCTCTGTGATTTTCCGGTAAACTCGTGCCACGCTCTCGACCCTCTTAATTCAGTAAAATGTGATCCCACGCTCGATTACGCGATTTTATTTTAGGAAATTGCATTTCGCATAGAGATATTTATTGCAAACAGTATTGTTTAAGAAAAACCTGTGCAAATGTTAATATAACGCGATTACACTGCAGTATTTTTCCTAAAAAACACCACTTCATGGTTCTTTGTCTGAGTTCTTATACATAAGCTAATATAATGACATTTGATTTTGTGTCTCAGTGTGTTGTTATAGCTGGACTGTCCTAAACGTTCTAACCTAATGTGACCCCGTTTCTTTATAATCACTTTAACTTTGGTATTTGTAGGTTAACGTCTAATAATATTCATAATAAAAATTTCTTGAGATGAATTGTTTTGTACTTAAATTTACAAGTTTTGTGATCTTTCCAAACCACTCTGGAAATATACCGATACCGACCCAGGATCTTATTTTCATCATGTACTTCAAACACTTGACGTTGTAAACACTATTTGTTTTTTCTGTCAGTATTTTATTCGATTCTAAAAAAAATGGAGAATGACAAAAAAGATGATAAGTGCTGAATCAAAACTTTATCACAATGAAAGTTTCAAGGAAGTGCTATGCCGTTTGATGTTTCGACAAAGGAAAAAGCTTGTAGATTCTAAATATCTCACAATTTCCTTTTTCAGGACTTGCTTGTTATCAAAAGACAGTTAATCAAGTTACGAATTTTAGTCTTTAAAACCGAACATTTTTACTTGTTGTCGTGGAAATACAAATTTATATAGTAACATGCAATTTGTCACCCATATCAACGACTAGCAACGTAACAAACCTTTTTTTTAGTTGCTTCGTAAAAATAGCTGCTGATATTAGATACTTATGCAGATGTTTAAGCAAATAACCTTGTTTCTAGGCATACTTTCTGATATCATTTTTTTAATTATGATCTATTTTTGCATAGCAAGCGTTTTATAACCCGGATTGCTGTGTGAAAGAAGCACATCACCTGTAGTTTTCGTGATCGTTGACTGCAGACTTTCCCGTAAGAGCGCCGGATGAAATGGGACGCGAGATTCTGTTGGTGATTGTGGTTTTGCTCGTAGTAGCCACCTTTAACTGTCATGGCGCTCCTTTGGAAGATCCAAAAGCACTGAAAAGAAACTCGCTTCTGAAAAAACTCGGCATGGAATTATTAAGGTGAGACATGAATGCAATTTAGATTTATTCAGTTTTACAAGACGATGCCGTGGCTTAATAATTAATTGGGATTTGCTTTGACTTTGTTGGCCTCGCGGCTCGAGACTTGCATTGTTGTTTTTACGAAGAACAACTATTCAAATCAATAAAAACTTTCCTCGCCAAGATAGAAAGTTGTCTGCGATTGATTTGGTTTTGAGCAAGTTCGCTCTGTGATTGGTCCAGCAAACTGGCGCCATCTTCTCAACCAATTAGATTCAAACTTGGTCATCCGCGTTTTCCCGCCATTCTGGTGGTTTGCTTGTTTTTGCTTTGACTTCTCCTTGTCAAATTTTCCTTTAATCTGATTGGCTTTTGTGGTTACCATGGTTTTGGTTTCACGAAACTCATTCGAAAAGCTCTGTAATACTGAATAAGTTTGTTTCCGCCATCTTTTGTTCATCAGTGACCATACTACTACCGCCGCTATTATAAACCTCGTAAGTACCGCAAAGGAAAAGGAAAAAAGAAGAAGTATGGTGGAGCTAGCACTGACTCAGAAGAGGCAGGGTGGTCATCCTGGGGGTGGGGAGGCTGGTCCTCAGATGATGAATAGGTAGGTTATGGTTATGCGCATGCGTAAGACATGTTTATTGTCTCGATTTCAAAACGAGGTTAAGGGCAATCCTCGATTTCAAGATTTTTTGTAATCCTCGCAATAGCCTGCAAGCTGACAATTTTTTTTTTCACTTTTCCTCGTTTAGAAAGTGAGGGTTTACGCATAGAGAGAATTTTGAGCCATTTGGCGACTTTCCTGTTTGTAAAATTTGCCCCGAAACTGACAAACTGTACATGAATGTGGTTCATTAATGGAAAACAATTTCTCTTTCAAAGTCCTCATTTCCTTGCCCCACGGTCGTTAAATCATTGTGCTTTATACATCCCCGTACACTATATATCTACCAGAAACTTGTTCAGATATGCTGAAAATGCGACAGCTCTCAGAAGGAATGAAAAAGGCGAGCATAAAGACTACTTACCTCATCTTATCAACAACGTCAAAGACTTGGTATCGATGATATCTCCTACATGATGCATAAAATGTATTTTTCGACACGAACATATTCAATCACGTAACTCAATTTCAGTAAAAATAGTGTCAAGGAATCAAAATACCGTAGCCAAGAAATAATTTTTTTCGTATTATTCTACAGAAGATGACATGGATATCAGAGAAAAGCAAAGTCAAAGGATTCCAGGAAAATAATGGAAAAAAAGTTGACTTTAATGTAATCATGCAGCTGTAAGCTTTAAGAGGGTTTGGACGAGCTTTTATAAAAAGTAAGCTGTATTTAAAAACGATTTTTTTTAATGAAATAAAGAATGCGTTATAAAAAAAAATATAGCTTTGATCCTTCGTGTCATTCTATGCGGAAAGGATGGCGAACTTTCTTCAGTAGTGTTGTCACGTATTTGGTGCGCGGTTGTATGTGGAAATTGTTTGGATTTCAATATACAAACTTTTGGGGATCACACGGTTTTCGGGGGAGAACAGAAAGGGAAGTCAGTCGTTGCTTACAAAGTATAACAGGGGACTATAGAAAATTGACAGCCAATGGGGGGAGATCATTCAAAAACTACAGAGCCTTAGGGATCAAGTAAATATCTTGTGACACAGCCAAAAGCGTCCGACTCCTTCCTCCCCCCCCCAACATCATCCCTACCCCCGCCAGGGAATAAATGACGACCGGTCCCTACCTGTAAACAGGTGATGAACATTGTCGAACCTATTTGAAAAAGTTTCCCATCTTCATGCGACACCAATATTTCCTAACTCATACATAAAGTTTATTTGATTTATTATTATTAGCTAAAAGGGACGATTGCAAGCCGCAACTTGAGAATTTATATGTTAAAATTTTATCATTATAAGGCTACACCATTTAAAAAGAATGCAGAAACGAAAGTTGTAAGGGCAGAAAAAAAGCAAAGTCACAATCGTGGCAGAGTTTCTTCTATTTTTTTTTTTGTCGCGATATTCCGTTAGTTCCTCATAATCCTTGTCCTTTCATATTGATTTTCCATCCATTGCTGTTTTCAATATCGATTCTCTGCAGAAGAGATTACAGCGTGTTAAAATACTTTTCTTTAAAAAGCGAAATATTTGACACGTTTAGTCAACGTGGAATTTTGGGATCTATTTTTACAAGCAACACAACAAAGCAAAATGCGACAAAAGCGATATCTCTACGACGCTTCCAATTATTCTAATTGGGTCTGAGTTCCTGAGAACAATTCAAGGTAATCCTTAGTGGGAAAAATCCCTTTTCCATAAATAGCCATCAGATAAGAAGTTCGGCTTTCCCTGGAGCTTGTAGCCTTGGAAACATTTTCGAGTCTCGTATTGTGGGGGGGGGGGGGGGGGAAAGGGGTTCTTTTTTCTCCTTTTTTTTTCAATTTGTCGCCTTTGATTCGTACAGCTTTACTGACTGAGTAAAGTCTGATTTTTTTTTTAGAACAAGTCAAATTTGATTGATTGTCTTAATTCAAAAATCGTAGTAATCACAACAGCCGAGTAGGGAAGAAAAAATACACAAGGAGTTAGTAAACACGGTTTTACCGGCAGCGCCATAAAACGCCTCGGATAAATTAAGAAAATAGCGTAACGTTTCTAAACCATAAATATATGAACTTCATATATTCATCATATCTGGTTTCTAAACCAGTCGTAAAGGGAAGCCATTGAAATTGGTAAAGCAATTTTAGAGCAACTTCCACATTGCATTGGTTTTCGCAGTTTCGCTCTGTGATTGGTCAAGAAAACTCGCGCCTCTCTCTCTCTCTCTCTCTCTCTCTCTCTCTCTCTCTCTCTCTCTCTCTCTCTCTCTCTCTCTCTCTCTCAACCAATCAGATGCAAAACTAAATCCAATCACAACTCAGCCACCTACATTTCCTTCGCTTGAGCCAGTTTCCTTTCTTTTTTTTTTTCTTTTTCACCTAGGGTTCTGCTCGGCACTTTGAAGTAAATAATGGTGATAACTTTGTTTTTGGTATTGCGACATTTCATCGCGCGATAAGTTTTCTTTTCTCAACTCTCAACTGACTCTCGTTGCTCAAATTAGACAAGAACGAAAATTTGACACTCACCTACTCTTCGTCTGAAGAACGGTTCCCCCGATACCGAAATCCTCCGTATTTCTTGTATTTACCATATTTTCGGTAATATCCGGGTGATCCGCCATTGTCCGAGTCAGAGTCAGAGTCTGAGTTCGAGTCGGAATCACCCTTTCGCTTCCCGTACCGGCGTCGCTTAGGTCCACAGTAGCAGCGCCGTTTGTATGGTTTGTAGGGTTTGTATTCGTAGTAGGCTGGATCCCTGGTGTTAAGAACAAATAATTTAAAACCCCTGTGTTGATACCCCTGGGATTACTCCTGGGCCTGTCGTCCCTGGGGGACAATTATACAAAATGACAAGGACGTTTGTCTCGTTAATCAAGCCGTCGAGGGAAACCATTTAAGGCGTGGTGTTGCGTTTGACCCCTGTGAGATTCCACTTCTTGGTTTTTGTAAACAACTGTTTTTTTATTCCCTTGCGTGCATCAGAACGTTAACAGCCAGTAATATCAGCGCATTGTCCTGAATTGCTGGCGAGTGACTTGAGACCTCAAAAATTCCTTTCCTTTCCAAGGAGAATCTCTCGGTCTTTTATACTCCAAAAAAATATTTGATTTGATTCTACACGTTGTTTGTCCTTGAACTCGCTGATTTTCTTAAATCTCCACCTATTTTTCTCCATTTTTGAGGTTTATTTCCTTTTGTTTTCCTCCCTGTTTCCCTGCGTCGGAATCTTTAATCGATAACCCGTTTTACTAACCGTAAACACACTTTTTTTATGCTTTGGAGTATAAATGGCGTATACATGGGCACAGTGCCGAAAATATTTAATTAAAGAAATCCCTAGATTAATGTTTGTGAGTTTTAAAATCCAGTCCAGAATGAAAAGCAATGCATTCATATAAAGAGACTCAGTTTGTGGCGATCCGTACAATAACCTTATATAATCACGTATATGATATCAACCACTGTCACTAATGATCCAAAGTGGAAAGCTTTTTTGAGTTGGTGGTTTATCAAGTACTTGGCGAGTTTCATCAATGTTCATGTCAAAAAAGAACTTTGAAATCAAATTCTAAATCGCCTCGAGGGCTTCTAAGGACAATTTCGATAGGAATGCAATCGTGGGTAAGAAAATGGTGAACTGCTGGACCTGTTTAACAACCATTTTACTACACTACCTCCTTAAAACAACTTGATGTAACAGATTTATTTACTCCTTTTTCTTACCTGTGTAATTCCATGCCAAGTTTTTCTAAAAGCGAGTTCCTTCTCATCGCATTAGGTTCTTCTTCAGCAGAGCCTTGAATAAAGTTGACTAACACTGTTAATACCACGATAATAAGAAAAAATCCGCGATCCATTTTACCTAAAGACATGTTAAAAATCTATGAGTGATCGCAAACTAAAATCTTGTGTATGATTCACCTCTTGACCTCGTAATCTAGCTTTTATAACGTGCATTATCTTAAAAGGTTCCTGGTCACAAGACTAATATATGTACACAAACAAGCCTGTCATCGGTTCCTTTTGAAACCGAGATTTCTTATGCCGTGCGAATTGAGTCTCGTTTTAATTACACGAGCAATACAGCGAGTTATCTATTGCCAATATCGAAGTGCTTTTTCCTAAACTGGAGACTCTATTTATCCTACTTGAAGTTTTTATTTTAAAATTCCTTGACGACAACTCTAAACTGTGAAAGAGCGTCGAACAGATGCTTAAAAAATTTCAGAACAGAGCTCTATCTTTTAGTTACAAAAAAATAAATTTTCCATTCCTCTGAATCCGACTTCCAAAGTCTTTATGCGCGAGAATCAATTTTGCTGAGAAGAAAATCGCACACTTGATATTCAATAAAGTAATCATCTTCCAAGAAATGGAAAAATTATATCGCGTTCAATAAGGGAGAAGAAAAAGGTCTCAGTATCCATGGAAACCAAAACAGAAACACTTTATCGTCAAGGAAAGTACTTTGGGATAGTATTCTTTTCATGAATACTCCTAGAACAAAAGTTATTGTCACTATATTTACTATGTTAAGCACTGGCTCAGTAGCTTTCAATATCAAACTGTTACGCGAAAAGGGAAGTTAGTCTACAGAACATTTCTTTTTCTATTGCAATTGGATTTAATCTTCTCATCCGTGCTATCTTCGCTTTATTTGTTTAATTCCCACCCCCATCTTTTTTAATACCTCTCCGTATTAAAAAAAAAAAATTATTATCATTTTATAGTGGTTCTCCTTAAGATTGAAGGTAAGTAGATTTTCACCTCGCAGTAAACCACACAAAATAGCGCGAACTTGCTTCTTAAAGGTCCCTCTGGATAATGCATCACATTACTACTCCATGGCTTTCACTTGAATCAAAAACAACCATTGCAGCCCTGACAAGCAGTAGTAGTAGTGACTATAGCTCATTAGCCTTCATTTAGATAGTCATGTCTCAGGGTTTGACCCAAAAACATAATTTAATTTAGAAACCCCCTGTTTAATACAAACGGTGGCAGTAGTATAAGAGTGTAGTTCTCGGTAGCTTTGATCCAGGCGTTCATTAGCTTTGCTTTAACTAAAGACTTAGAGGAGGAAAAAAAAAAAAAAAAAACACCGCGCACAAAAACAAAAAAATTATTGTCCGTCGGTAACCCAAACCCATGCACACTGAGATTTTCCTTCTGTATTGGTTCTCTTTTAAAAATGCTCCATGAGGTGTATGTGCACGTGAGTCAAACCTTTTTAATATTGAGAATTAAAGGAATTATTAAAATAATAATGATGGCTTTAAAGGCTGTGAAATCTGATGATATTGCATCTACTCAGAAACAGCTAAGGGCCCACTTACGCCCAAGAACATGCTGCTATGCGATTGGATAACTATAGTCAGTCAACAAGTCGAAATACAAGGAGAACATTTTAACCTTAAGTAGTGGCTAAAAATGAAGCTTTATATTGCGCTATTCAATCGTAAGAGCTAATATACTTTATATTGAAAGCTGAAAGAAGACCTGGAGAAGATGAAACGCTAAACAAAAACCACTCTTATTTTCTGGCTTAACAATTTTCTTTCTTTTTCAGTAAAACACCTACATCAGTTGCAAGTTGTCAAGGAGGCATCGCTCGCCGAAGCCTGAAAAACCAATATGTCCAAGTGTGAAGGGCAATAAAAAGATTGCGAAAACAAAAGTGTGAGTTCTAAATGACCTTTATTTGAAATTAAAGTGAGAACGTCTAATGAAAATTGCTAAGTTTTACATGTTGGAGAGAAATATGTCTTGAAACAACATTATGTCGCTGACAGGTTACCTATACTAAAAGAATTTTTTTTTTACACGAAATTGAATTTTATTCCTGCATTTGCAATTATCTTGAATAATCTCAACGTACTTAAGGATATGGTTTTACGAAGAAAAACTGTTTCTTCGATAAATCACAGCGGTGCCACATTTTCATTGATAACTGTATAATTGCATGTCCTCCCATTTTCTGTGACAGTTTTCGCGGATCCTCTTTAATTGGTTCTTTTCATTGAGCTTTTTCCCTACAGTTTTAAAAATATTTTTTCGCTATACTTTTGCACGAAGTGAAATTCTAGTTGGAAAAAGGAGAGTATTTACTCTTGCCTTGCTCAGATAAGTTCTCTGTTCCTCAAGTAGCAAAAAAAAAAAAACCTTCCAACCTAAATGACTAGATGAATTGTTAAAACAGACTTTGACTCCCTGCGATTTAGTAGAATATGTTCTTAATTTCGTTTGCGTTTCTCTGCTATAAAAAAAATGACGTTAAGCCTGTCGCTCAATCTCCTTGATTAAGTCCAGTTCCTCTGAGTTATAAAGGATTTCAACCTTGGTTTTGTGGCTGGTTCCACAGGCTGCTGGAACAGCGGTTGTTCCGTGAATAGCCACGCTTTGCAGCTGTTTTCCCTGTGTCAGTAGCGAGGCAGTGTCTTCCTTGACTAAGAGATCTGACATTGTTCTTGTTTCCCATTGGGAAAAGACCAGCTTTTGTCTTGTTTCGTCAGACAAAGTTGATTGAAGAGGATTCACAAGTGATTCTGCTGCTGCCACTGGTCTGAGAGCATCTCCATTTGCTAAAGAATGTATATTGTCACAATCTTCTGTTCCTTTGTTCGAAAAAGACCGCCTGGCACCTAAAAACCTAACTTCATGGTCACGTGGTACAGCAAGAGCATGTGCAGTAGGGTCCTTCACATCTCGACCAAGTGACTCGTCGTCAGTCGTGGATTCCAGGCTCTCTGTCTCGTTTATCATATAGCTCGGTTTCACTGCTGGTTTTCCATTTCTATTGGAGAGGGCGCTCCATAACTCTCTTGATTGAGCTCCAAAAACTTCAACGATAGACTCATCCAAGTCAATATCCTCTGCTGTGGTAAGCTGACTTGGCGAGTAGCTTTTTATAACGTGTTTATCGTTTTTAAAATTATTTTTTACTGGCGCATCCAAATCAGCCGGTTGAATGTCCAGGATCTCCCTGATAGCCTCATCCAAGTCGATTTCTTCTGCGCGAACAGAACTCTTCTTTCTTGCGCTTTTCTGAGAAACCACAGGGCCTTGCTGTAAAGACGTATGTAATTCAATGGCTGAAATGCTTAAAATCTCCTTAATGGCTTCGTCCAAGGCAATCTGTTCTGTTTTCCTAGCAAGAGAAGAGGATTGAGGAGAACACATTATTGCAGTATCTTTTTGGCACTTACTGTTCTCCTGTTTTGCCAACGTGATGTCCTTTTGTATCGTATCCCCTTTAAATGAATCTTGCAGGGAAGGTGACCCAGTAAAAGATCTTACGACGGTTTTTACATTTGAATCAAAATCTTTTAGATCCATCGTAGAATCGGATTTCCTAATGGTATGATTTTTTTTAGCACCTAAAGCTGTGTAGGAACATGATCGGTTTGGTCGATGCGTTGTCTCCTCCACTGCGCCATCTTCGACTAACTTGCACTTTCCCTGTCTTTGTTTGCGAGTGTGATCCTGTTTTTGATTTGGAAATGCGCGAGGAAGGTTAGCATCAGGAGCATAACCTTCACTTTTGTTAATATCGTCAGCTAATGAACGTCTCGGGTTTCTAGTTTTTGGGCGAGCCTTAACGCCAAAAGTAGAGTATTCTGTCCCTGTAATTTGTATCTCCGGCGCGAAATTTGTTTTGAGGATTTTTCCTGAACGTACTGAGAAATAGTCTGGCAATTCTGAAACTGGGCCACTGGAAACGTTCGACGCTTGTGAATCTGTTTCCCCTGAGTTTTTCAGTGGGATCGTCATATTCATTGTTTTCCTACCAGATCTTTTCTCTTTAGAGCGTTGAATTGAGTCAGGTGTCAACGACCTCGTTTCACCTACAACCACCCGGTGTTCAATTTGGTTTTTGTCACCAGAACCTAACAGAGTTAATCTTTCTGGTTTGATGTCAATTATATCGTCTGAAAGGATATTTTCTATAACTTCTGCAATTTCACTATCATCTTCCTCATTCGGTTTTTGTAGATCCAGAAAATTATTGATCTTTTCTTGAGACAAGGATGTAGTGGGGGCTAATGATTCCAGACCAAGTAGTTTGTCCATTTCCATGGCCAAAGATAGCTTAGGATTGCTTGTTTTTGGGCGTGTTAGGTCAGCGGTAGACTCAGAAAAAGGTGCTTCATGTGGTCCTGGAGCAAAGATATCGTCACATAGGATGTACTCTATGTCCTTATTCAACTGTTCATTTTCCTTTGTGCTTGAAAAAACCGCCCTTTTGGGAGGTGGAAATGGCCCTAAAATCGATGAAGTTTCCAAACCCTTTGCCAAAATGCTATCTTCAAGATTTCGAATCGGGAGAGGAATCTTTTGGTCGCGAGAACAGCATTTTCCTGATGCCTTTTTATTTTTTACTGCAAAATCAGGGCGAAAACATTTTGACTCCTGACCTATCATGTGACTGTTTCCTCTCATCAAGGAGTTTTTGGGTCGTTTTGCCTTCTTATTCGTCGAAACTTTCCTACACTTTTTGTGGTTATTTGATTCACTGGGACTGACATCATCATTCAAGATGTATTCGATATCTTCTGCGAGTTTTTTGAAAGATATTGTCAACTCACTTGCTCTTGTGGATTGCTTTGTTGAGTCCATTTTAGTATTCGAGACCTTGTGGAACTCAGTGAGAGTTCTACGTTTCGCATGAGACCTTGAAACTGTCGAGAAGATGGAGGCATTCTCAGGATATTCTTTATTAAAAGTTTCTGCTCTTTCCCTTTCTACTATGGTGTCCATTTGGTCCATATTAACGCTTTTGTTCAAAGGAAGCGTTTGTTCATCAGTTTCTTCCACAGTACTAGTGGGCCAGTACAGTACTTTTCGATCTGATTTCATCCACCCAGGCAATGGAGAATTCGATGCTTTTGACTTTTTTCGTGACTCTTTATTACTGACTAGGTACTAAAAAAGTAAAAACCCTATTTCATTACCATAATCTTAAAAAGACGCCTTAATTTTCACTAAGAATGAAACTAATAACGCCTACGTCATAACTAAGAGGTAGGAATTTGACCATGTCGATATGACAACGCAAAAAAAAGTTTCCTTTTGTTGTCATAATAAGAAGAGACTAGACCGAACAAACCAACATGTGACGGGAGAGAAATTGTCTCAGGCATTCAAAACAATGGTAATCATATAGATGAGCATTGTGAAGAAAAGAACTGAACCTTACGAACTGAAACTTTAGAACTGAACCTCAAGAATGGAACAGATCTCAAAAGTAAAAACATGTAAACAGCCATAGGCGTGAGAGAACGCGAGTCAGCCAGTTACGATTGGTTTTAAGTTCTCATCTGACCAATCACAGAGCGAATTAAAACGAAAATCTCGGATTAGGTTTAGTACTCTTTTGAAAAAATTGCTCTGAACCACTTGCACTGTAAGAAACGAGTTCATACTCAATTTTCAGAGAAACGTGAATTTCTAAATAGGACGCAAAATGAAGTCCGGAGGTGAATTTCCAGCACAATGAAGCAGAACCACGGAAGAAGCATAAAACTAGTCCAGTAATTTTCGCATTATTAATAAGTGGATGAGGAAAAAAATATGTAATCAACAAATACCTTAATTTTCCTGGCTTTCTCATCATCCTCAGTGGTTTTGGTCCATTTTATGGGATCCAGTTTTGGGTGTGGTTTTGCGCTTGATTCGACAGGTGCAGGTTTTTTAATTGTGCTATCTTCTTCTTCCTTACTGCTCGTATCCTCAGACATGCATTTTGTTCTCAAGCTCGAGTCCTTAAAATTGTTCTGTTTCAGGTCTTCGGGTGGTATTTCGTCGTTCATAGTGTATGTGATCATTCTTGTTATAGCGCGACTTTCATCTGCAATTTCTGGGATTTCTTTCTCTACCATGTTATCGATGTTCTCACTCAGCATTATTTCGTCATTGAAATGAGGCGTCCGTGTGGAGTCCCTCTTCTTCAACCGTTGCCTTGTACTTTGCTTCAATTCCACGACATTATCGTTTCCGTGTTCGTTGCCAGTGGCTAATTCTTCCGTCCGTTTTTCCGGTTGTCCCGTCCACTGGCTCTTTTCCAGCGAATCCCTGTGCAAGCATTGTGGTGTCTTTCGGTTCTGCTGTTTTAAAGCTTCACTATGAAAATCCATCCTGACAATACCTCTGCAAGCCTCGATAAATTCATTTACGTGGCGATCTCTACGAAAACTGTACATCTCTCTCCGTGAGATATCTTGTTTGAGCTCGTTACCACACTGAAATAAGCACGGAGAACTTTCAGCTGCGACATGAAGCCGCGATTTTAATCTTCTTTTTCGTCTTGCAAAAGAAGAAAAATAATTATTCATAGTGTAATTTTTCTTCGATCGATCAATGACAGTATTTGACCATTGAGAAAAGAGAGGTATAAATTTTCTTTTATGACGCTTACAAGACGTCACAAATGAAAGTACACGACAGAGCGTGCGCAGAATGTTCTGCCTGACCATGATGCTTTTGAGATTTAAAATTTATCCTTACAGCCATAGAGACTAGCTCTCCTCCAGAAATAACTACCGCTACTTCTGGTAGCCGCTACTGACTACAAAGCGGCTGTGAACATTTTGTAATAGCGCAGATAAACCAAGAGACTTCGATCATCGAAGGCACTTGACGTCTAGTGGACGGCTGCGCACAAACTTCATAAATTTTAAGAGAACTTTTGAACGTTTATCACATGTGAACCTAGAACATCTGAATTATTCTGGCAAACAGTCTTCTGAAACTCAACAGTCAAAAATTTTATCCGAGCACGAATACCGGGGAGATCAAAGGGTAACAATGAAATAAAAAAAAATAGTCATACCTTTATTTACCCTCGGCAGTGTTTATAGCACAAGTGCCAGTGAGAGTCGAGCAAACAAATGAAATGAATCATTCACACTGAAATGGCCGGAGGCAAACCGGTTGGCTATTTACAAACATGGCCGAGGATTTGAACTCGGAGCTTCCGTGAAAGAAATTCATTTAGTGGTCAGGGCGGGACTCTAACCCGGGAGTGGTGTAGTGCGAGTACGACGCGCTGACCACTCGGCCACGCTGCCTTCAAGGGTAAATCAGTTATCATCAACTGTGATGACCGGTTCAAATGGTCATGATAGTTGATGCTAGTTTCAACTATCACGCGCGTTTGAACACGATCTATCGTGCACTATCATCGACTATCATGTAGCTTGAACATGTTCAAATTCGACGTAATGGTTGATGATTGTTTTTGCCGTTTGAGCCTGCGGATGATAATGAAGGATAATTTTCCGGTCATCAGTTTTACCCTAAAACGAGCTCAAACCGAAATGGCGAAAGGTACAATAACTAAAATTTTTCGTTTTGCAAAGCCAAAACGCGCCGAATTTACCCTGTTTGAAAAAAGACTTAGAAAAAAAAAAAATCAAAATTTTGAAAACAAAGACTACTAGTCTCTGCGGAGTTCTACTGTTCTCGCTATTGTTTTCATTGAACAAAGACTGAATGCATAATTATCAACCGCCGCCCAGGCCAGTTAGCCCAATGGATGGTGCGCTGGACTGTTGTGCGGGAGGTCGAGGGTTCGAGTCCAGACCGGACCAACACTCAAGGTCTTAAAACAATTGAAAAGAATTTGCTACCTTTCTATAACATCAAGAAATGGTTAGATATTCTAGTCTTCTCGGATAGGGACGCATAAATGGAGGTCCCGTCTCCTGCAGGGTTAGTGGTAGGAGACGTTAATTTCCCACACACGAGATTACTGTGTGATGGATGTCCTCCCCTGGGGTGGGATGAGTGGGATATTGGGTGCACTTAATTTGGACCCTCGCTCTGTTGTGCGACCCTCGCCATACTCTGGTGAAAGTGATTAAATAATGCTCGTTATCTTGTTTGCTCGCTTGCTTCAACTGCTGTACGCCCATTTGATCGGATCTAGTTGCAGCTGCTTTTTATAAGACAGCTCAATCCATCCAGGATTTGCCATCGTTTTCCACAGATTTGATCTCCCTTGATAGTAAATGTCAAAAAGATTTTATCATGACAATGAAGGAAAGAATGTCCTGAAAACAACTGATGTTGAAAGTACAAAGTTGAAATTTCGCTAATCCTAAGAGTACGTAAGTCCCGTGTCATGGTTTCCGATTGAATCCCACAAAACCAAAATGAAAGTGTTCGGAAGGCCATTCAGAAACAAGTGAATTATCCCAGAGAGCAATGAGAGTTTGCGCACGTGATCGATGCATGCAAAGATCCAAAAACGCGGGCGACCAACTCGCACCTGGTTTTAGTTCTGCACTTGATTGGTTGTTAGAGTGGTGTGAGTTTTCTCGACCAATCAAAGACTGTGGTTTAGTTAGAGCAATTCCTGTTTACTTTTGACACTCAAATGAAAATAAAATTAACTTCGTACATGGTCTTGTTCGTTAACGAGCTCCTTGAAAAGTAGTAATAGAGTATTTTGATCACCGGTAGTCGAAGCTGGGTTCATCGCTAAACTCGTCAAAACATATTTCATTTATTTGGGCAGCTATTTCCTTAATTAAGGGTGCTCTAGGACCACTTTTATTACAGAGGTAAGACAGAAAAAGAAAAGGTTTCCCGCGAGGTAATGAGTTCTCAGTTGCTAAATGGTGAAGCCTAAGACCGCGAAGTCCCAGAGTACTCAAGTCATTCTCTGTTCTCTGTACTCAAGTCATTCTCTGTAATGCAGAATTTTCTAGTAAGTTTGAAATGGTCGACTGATAAAACATTACAATGTGTTGTTGATTTTGCTTCGGTCTGACGAGACGCAAAATTTATGCGTGCGTCACTTTGTCAATGACCGGTGAGACAACGACGTAAAAATTGATGCTTGACCAATCATTTTGAATCGAATTCCGGGAGAAAAAGTCGTCCACAGGTTTGTTTTGCGTATGTAAAAAAAAAAAAAAAAAAAAGGAGAAATTTCTTCGAGTTCAGAGATGATAGATCAACTGACCTTAAATGCATCGATCTTAGAATTATCCAATTCGTAATGTTAGTCACGGCACGTTAAAAAATCCCGGGATAATTTGTTAAATGAGATACAATGAAATATATGAAGTTCATATATTTTGTACTGCGGTATTAGATACATATGATGCGCGATCCTCGCGCTATCTACTGCGAGGATCGTGCATCATATGTATAATTTGTTAACAGCGCAATGAATAAATTTGAGGAAACTTCAGTATTCGTTCGCTAAAAGAAAAATGTCGGGCGATACTTTTTGGTTTTGCTTTTCTATCCAACGATCTAATTGTTGATTTACTTTCTGCCCCACCCCTCCCTTGCATTTATGTCACACTCTACGCGACTGTTACTTTCAGGAATTTATTTTTTTGGCTTTAACTGAGTCCATTGTAACAGTTGCGAACTGTAAATGGTTAGAAATTGAAGGGGTTGTCCAACAAAATGCACTTTATCTGTTTTACCAAGTCATAGGCTCATATCAAACTGTTTCCCCACTGCGATGAACATTTGTTTTTGTCGGTTCCAGCCTGGCGCGGCCGCTAACCCAGATGCCCTCCTGAGCAAATTTTCAAAATGGCGGAAAAGCCAAAGAGAGAGATAAGAGAACCAAAGCGATTCTGCAACGAATACTCAGCGTACACCCCTGTTAAAAAGGTCATTTCACAGAGAAAAGATACAAAATTGTATGATATTGAAGTCACGGAGGTTGATAAACCCAACAAGAGACTGAAAATTCACTACATTGGCTACAGTACATGCTTCGATGAGTGGAGACCCTTCGGGGTTCTGTCCTCGTGTACCGGTTCACAAGAGCCAATACAAAAGACCAAACAATACACAATAGCTAACCGACAACTCCTAAACAAAGAAAGAACAATGGTAATTCCCTTGTGAACCGGTACACCAGGACAGAACCCCCTTCGGGGACGGTGAAGCATCCGAATATTTTCCTTCGAAATTGTATAGATTAGTAGGCTGCAACAAAAATTTATTGGACGACGTTTAGGGTAAAAACAGCAATCTAACCTGAAAAAAATGTATTTATTCCGACTCTTTTGGAAAATAACTACAAATCTTACTTATTTATCTCGTAAGTAAACGATGGTGAAGCGCTTTCCGAGCTACCCGATTCTTCTCCCACTGCTTTCACTCTTTTAAAGCAGGAAACGAGCAAAAGGAAGAAGGGGTGGCTGTTTTGACTAGCCATTTGACGAGGTTCAATCTGCTCCTTGTTCGACAATTTACATATCAAAACAAAGGAAATTTGTTCCGCTCTTTGATTTTGGTGGTACATTTTCAATTTGCGCTTGCGTAAGAGAGAAATCGCCTAAGACTCCTTGCTCGGTCTTCTTTTGACCACGAACGCCTTCTTTATTTTGACGGACCCGCTCGGGAAAAGGTGAAAATGACGAGGGAAAAACTTTACTTTGTAGCACGAAAATACACAAAATGGAAAGCCATGATATTATAGTTCAATATTTCGGTGGTACATTGTAATCCTTTTATACAGAGAGTCGGCAAGATGATATAACATCCAAAAATCGCACTCGATTTGAGTGGGCCGATGAAGTGGGCGTGGTCACGAAATTCAGTAAGAGACTATTTGTACCCCGTGAGTTTGATATGAAAATTTAAAATGTTAATAATGGGCATGAAAAGAACAGAAATTAGCACTAACACAAGCACCGACAATTAGCAAACATCAGCGGCTTTCCATGATTTACGAGACAATGGATTTTGGTCTTCAAATTGGCAAATAAAGACGGAATAATTTTCTTTACCTCTAGCCTACCCAAACCTTTTTTTTCCCAAAAGTTATTATTTTATCGTTTTCAGTAACTCTAAATATAATCTACAAACCTGAATAAACTCTCCAATTTGATATTCTGGTCTGTAACCAGAACGGTAGCTGAGATATCAGATATGGCACGAGCCACGTGAAGGGGATCTGATTGGCTGTTAACACTTCCTGAACATAATTAAAAACGTCAACGCATATGTCATATCGAAAGATGTCTGATGCCTTTAATTGATGAAAATATCCTTTAGTTAACGATCATTGTTGTCACTCAAGTTGTTTGATGCTGAAAAAATGTATAACTTGAAAAGCATATCATATGATGTGGAATTGTAACCAAATTCGTCAATTACATCAAAAAAAATTTAAAATTATTCCAGGCGGTAGCTATATGGTTATAATAAGATCGTTAAAAAAAAAAAAAAAAGATTTCATGTTACCGTGAGTCTGTTTAGAATTATGACCTCTAAATAAATAGATGACGTCATTGTGGTAAGGATAAAAGAATGGCTAATGTTTTGAAGTCTTCTGTACACGTAATGTATTACTTTACAGACCCACGACAACACGCAATCTATTTGTTTTATATGATAAAAAAGTAAAAATGTTAACTCTTCAACTTCCAGAAGTGTAGTATCTAGAGCTTACACAGAAAACAGGTAATGAAAATAGTCAAACTTCATCAGGTACAAGTTGATGACTTGATCTAACACAAAATTCTCGTAACTAATTAACAAGGAATTGAGGGGATCTTGGGAACCAATCAAAACGAATGTTTGATTCTGCTTAATATGTAAAAAGTGACCGAATGCAATCTAAACAACTCACGAAAATGTACTCTTCATTGTTGCTGCTCGTAAAAGCTCTTGTAAAAGAAGTAGCTTTCTTCGAAAATTATCGTGAAAGCAAGATTTGCATAATGTTTCTGATTTACTCCCAATACTAAAATACAAAGGAAAACTCATGTTTTTGCGTGTTTACGCCATTCAAATTACATACAAACAGTCAGGCACAAAGCGCATAGTTTTGCAACCAAGCACAGATCAGCTACGAAGTAATGCCATCTCAGTCCGTTGACTTGCCTAAACTCTATGCGTTCTTCCACTGACGACTTGGAGCTGAAAGTTGTGTCAGTTATCGAGTTTTTTGATATGCATGTAATTCATCTTGGTGACTCGCTGACTTGAAAAAAAAATTCTGAGGTCAATTAAAGTTACAAAGGGCGAGCTCCCGTTTGCAGCACAATCCGGCACAGTTGTTACCTCGTTATCTAAGAGAATTGATTTGGTTTCCATCTGAATTCGTTCATCCAAACAACCAACCTCTCTCTCTCTTTCAGTAACAGCTTGCTTGTTTTGCGTCAAAACGGTTAACATCGAGAAATAGTACAGCTGATCTGACTCCACATTCAAAGTATCCAGTCATGAATAAACATACAAAAAGGGCATCGGAACGCTTTCAACAGCTTGTGAGGAAATTAAAACAACATCGACAGAAAATTTTCCAGAGCTCGAAGATTGCTCCCATTTTAAAACAAAACACATTTACCTCCAGAATTACGAAAAGGATTGTCGTGTGCTGCTTTCGGGCTCACTAAAGGATCTACGTTCCCTTGTTGTTCGCAATACTGCACAAGTTCATTTGCACTCAGCGAAAGTTTTACCCGCTGGACTTTTGCCTCACGACGTAGTTGCTCCACAAAAGTGCGCTGTGTTTGCAAATCTTTGCTGCTTTTTCCTGAGGGAATCACAGTCGACATTTTGGAGTGTACTCAGTGGAAAGTGTGGATCCAAAATAAGTCTTTGACTGAGTATTGTAAAGAAGGACTTAGGAAGGCTGTGCACTTTAATTTGTGCAGACAGCTAAGTGACTTTCATAATACTTTTATTGAGTTGTCAACTGTTCAGGAAGTCTATTGAAATTTTAACGGTCTACTATTGGTTATTGTAACTCACTTACTGTCAACAAAGAAGTCAGTTTTACATAAACAATAATGGTATTCTTAGACCTTCAATTTGAATTTGCAGCGTTCATATCACGGAGTGCAATATGAAGTATTCCTCAAGCTCACACACTTGATTTCTGTAAAATGGCATTTCTTTTTACAGGGTTTTTACTCTGGTGTTAAAAAGTGAGACCATTTAGTAGTTGATTCAAAAGAAAAGTCTTCATGCCTTTCTGTTTCTTGAATTGTTTCGGTTCTGTCCTCGTGTACCGTTTCACAAGAGCCAATACAAAAGACCAAACAATACACAATAGCTAACCAATAACTCCTAAACAAAGAAAGAACAATGGTGATTCCCTTGTGAACTGGTACACCAGGACAGAACCATTTTTTCTGACTAATTTTATTCCAACACTTGACGAATGGCGAGGGATTTTAAGACAAAGTGATGTCGCACAATGGGCTCTTTCCTATATTCAAATTCACGATTCATACCCAAGAGTGGGTGTGCAGTTCGATCTAGGAGCCCGAGTATTTAATGCCGTCCGACAAAGTTGCAGAGAGTAGTAAACAACCTAGTCATCACCTCTCGGGCTAAAGTGTTTTGTGTGCCGCCGCCTGATACGAAAACCCAAAAACCCAATGGGAAAAATGGGAACGCATTCCCCATCCAAATGCAGGCGCACCGACCTCTGGGGGTTAGAGGTAAAACAGCTTAATTACATACATGCAAGATAAAATTTAACATAAAACTAGAAAAGTTCGAAAGCTGAGATGAATACAGTACAAATGTCAAAACTTTAAATACACTATTCAACAAAAGACTCTATTAACGCCATAGCGGCCCACGTGCTAACATATCAATAGGAATATTCATATTACATTCTTTGTCACTGCCACTTACAGTTTGGTTCCACCGATTGTCAAATACATTTTTACACCAGTCTCTCGCGAACACAGAGATTAAATGTCGGGCATGCGTGTGGGACAATTTGAACAGCTTGTGCGCCAAATTTCCCGCGCAAAATTTCTGAGGAAAACCGAAGAAACAACCGCCGTCTCGTGGAAACAAATTAAGAAGGGAAAAAGGAAAACTGGAGACTTTGAGCACAAAGCTTACTCAAGTACGGGTATCCTGTTAACAAGACGTTATCCAAAAAGAAATGTGAAACAGTTTTATACTAGCTGTTCTGAACATTTGTTTATCAACATTTTTACCAGCATACTTTGCGAAAGTACCTCTAGCCAGGTGCACTTTCGTGTTCAAGAAAAGCTGGCTATCTAGGAGAGAACTGTATTGGAAATTTCAGGAAAAAAAGGGCAGCCCACTTGGATGACATGCGTGGAAAAAGCTTTTTTTGAGCAATCAGAATAAACAGCAAACAAAACCAAAAATGTAACCAGGCCTTCTCATTGGCGGGTCCTCCTCACACTGACTCGATCTCAGGCTTCCTGGATCGATATTCTTCTTTTCCTTATTTCATTTTCTCTTTTATTTAGCCCCTACAGAACACGAAAGGGAGGGCGATAGGAAACAACACATTTTCATGAGAATGGCCTTAAACCCTAGGAACAGTACAGAATGAACAAATAATCAGAAAGCAAGCAAAAAATAACTGACCTGACAGAATAGCGTGACTGAACGTGACAACGTCAGGTAGTTTCTCTTGTTGTGTTATGCATACTATGCCAATCGGACCAAGGGCGCTTTTTGCCTACTCTGGAACAATATGGTCGCCAGGCCTGACAAGCTCGTCTTTTCCTGGTTATTCACGTGCCTTTTGTTGGGTAAGATTATGACATGGTATAATGTGATTCAGCATTGAAATTTATTTTGAATGAAAGCGTTCTTATGAATTATACATTAGATAACTGCTACGGCAGTTTTTGCACACTTATTAGCCCATAAGCGGGAACAGTGTCATCGTATCAGAGCATAAAAACCAGCTTCACTTTGGGAATAAAAACGTTGATTATATTAAAAAAAAATTATGAACTTTTCAGGGAATCATTGCTTAGCATATACCAAACAGTGGCTGCCCAACACAAATTTTGATAATCCAGCCAACTGGAATAAGGGAAGAGTGCCGTGTGCACAGGATAGAGTGCAACTTTATGGGGTAAGGAATTCGAACGTGGTGATATTTAAAACGCGAGATGAGGGTACCTGTGTGGCAAGATTTCCGCACAACCCCATCTTCGGTATCAGTCTCTTACATTTCTCTGTAAATTTAATTTTATAGAGAGCAACATATGTTGCTGGAGTCACATGCACAAACTTATCCATCTAATTACTGAAAATGAACATTGAATTCAATCTTAATCCCTTGTCATCTATGCTTCCTTTGTTCTTATAAGCACTGACTAGCAGAATTAACCCTTTCCACCAGAAGATAAATATGCATATTCTCTAAGGATAATTATATGAAAATCATATATTTGAACTGCGGTTAAAGAAACGCATATGAGAGCGATTTTTGCAGTTAGGAGCACTTTTTAAGCAATAGTGAAATTAAGACTGGAAAAAAAATTTATTTCAGGTCTTAATTTCACTATTGCTTAAATAGTGCTCCTCACTGCAAAGATCATTCTCATATGCATATTCTCTATATGTTGTCCATGCATTTTCTAAGGTGCTGACAAGGAGAATTTGTTTAACAATCAAGAGCTTGTCTTGTTGGTGATCATTTTCTTTATTCTGAGGACTTAACTGTTTGATTCAGGAGTGATACTTTGATCCTGTAACTCTCAGAAGTGATTAACATGTAACTTCTCCCTATAATATCCATACATAATTCAGCAAACAGGTAATGAGAATACTCAAACTTATATAAAGTATGGATTGTTATCTTTGTTTCACATAAAATTCTCGTAATTAACTTACAAGGAAATGTGTTGTAGCTAGAGGGGAAAATTCAGAATCAGAGAGGTAATAGTTAAGGAGAAATTAGAATTGGTGCATTCCTAGAGGTCAAGGGTAAAAGCACAGATTGACATTCATTGAACCTAATATGAAAACTATTGTGTTTGCCATACTGCAGGCTCATGCCTGATTTGTTGTTTGTCTTAACCCATTCACTCCCACGATCTTCTTAGAAATTCTCCTTACTGTCTGCTATACAATTCTTATGATGCAACTTTGGAGAATTTGGTATTAGATCAACTAATAATCCCCTTAACCCTTTCCCGTCCAACCGTGCCATATGGCACACGCGTGTACCACCCCTCAAATTCCCAAGCGTGCCATATGGCACTCTACAGTAAGGTCAATTCTAACCAATAAGAAATGCTGATTTTTATTGTTTCTTCTGGCCTATTGTGTTTTAACCAATAGGGTTAGAGTAGAAGCTCAGTTCAAGCCAACTTTCAGGGGTGGTGTTCATATGAATTTATTGAGAAATTGCGAGTTGAAATTTGTTCGCATAGTTTTAAAATGGCGGCGCTCTTCGATTCAGATAGCGAGGAAGAAGAGTTCATTGGCTTCACTATTGAACCGGGATTCGAGCGAGATAATCGTGAGTCAGAATCTGACATTTCTGTTTCGTCAGTTGACACAGAGGATTTGTCAGATCTCGATATTAGCGATCAGGAAAGTGGCGATGAATACGAAGAAGAGTGGAACGAGGACCCAGGTCCAGTTGTTGTGAATCCGTTCGTCGCAAATACCGGCCTGGTTAGGGACGTTCGAGGTTATTCGACCCTTAAAATGTTTAACTTAATGTTTAAGGACAGCAATTTTGACAGAATTGCAGAAGAAACAAATCGTTATGCGCGGCAAGCAATGGAAGCAAATCCAGACCCTGCTTGGCGTGAAACCGACGCCGAAGAAGTGAAGGCATTCTTCGCATTAAACATCCTGTTTGGGATTAAACAACTGCCCGAAGTTTATTCCTACTGGTCAAAAAATCAGCTTCTCGGAGTCCCAGAAGTGCAAAAGATTTTTCCGAGGAATCGTTTTGCGAAGATATCCCAATATCTTCACCTAAATGATAAGAGAAAAGAATTGCCACGAGGGCACGCAAATCACGACAAGTTATTTAAAGTGCGACCTCTTCTCGATTCTATTGTAGAGGCCGTTAAAAGCGAGTACAGGCCGTCGAAAAATGTTTCGATCGACGAGGCAATGATTCCTTTTAAAGGAAGACTTTCCCTAAAACAATATATGCCGTTAAAACCGGTGAAGAGGGGAATTAAAGTGTGGGAATGCGCAGATTCGTCGAACGGCTTCGTTTGCGATCTGGAGGTTTACACGGGTAAACAACGTGATGGTAATCCTGAACAAGGACTCGGACACCGTGTTGTCCGCAATCTTACTCGACCCTTGGTAGGCAAAAATCACCATGTTTTTGTCGATAATTTTTTCAATTCCCTCGCTCTCGCGGAAGATTTGTTTAAAGATAAAATTTATATCTGCGGAACCGTTCGTGGAAATCGACAAGGCATCCCGCGACAAATTGCCCCTTCGACTGAAAGAGTCAAGCGACTTCGCCAAGGAGAGTCATTGTTCCTTCGCAAAGAGAACATTGTCGTAACTGTATGGAAGGATAAGAAGGCAGTTTATTTTTTGAGCTCCCAATCCGATCCCGTGGGGAACGACACTGTCGGTAGAAGGCAACGCGATGGAACGGTGATTCAAGTTCCCAGCGCCCCAGTCGTGAAGACCTACAACAAAAACATGGGCGGTGTAGACCTGAACGATCAAATGCGGGGCTATTACATGGCTGGAAGGAAATCGAAAAAGTGGTGGCGTTGTCTTATGTGGTTCTTTGTGGATGTTGCGATTGTGAATGCATACATTTTGGAGAAACTGTCCCCGCATCACCGCTCAAGAACCCAACTGGCTTTTCGTTTAGATCTCGTGAAGTCGCTGATCGGAAATTTTTCAGCACGGCGATTGTCCGCAAGTTCTGGGCGCCTAGAAGGAGGGCATTGGCCCATAAAGTTCTCCAAAGGTCGTTGTAAGCGCTGTTTAAAGCAAAAAAGGGAGACGTGGTGCAGAATGGCTTGTGAACTCTGAGGTAAACGCATTTGTTTAGACTGTTTTAAGAACCATACCGCAGAGGATCTTGCTTGAACATTGGCGCTTAATTTGAAATCTCGAGCTTGATTTTTTGTATTAATTTTTTGAAGAATTGATCACCGAATCGGTCCAAAGTAACACTAATAATTCTTTATCACTTATTTTCTTCATTTAATAGGTTAGTTAGATATAGTTTGTCCTGAAATGTAATAATTTTATGTGAGACATAAGTGAGCTCATGAACAACATGGATGGTTTTTGTTGAGATTTCTATTCACTCAACTTGAGGTCTGAATATTTACTGAATGCATGCATGAAAGAAAACATTTTTGGTAGCAATAAAAAGTTTATTATCTTAGGAACAAAGTTTCTTTCTATTGTTTTTCAAATAAATGAGTAGTTTCTGATATATTGATTAAAATTTGAAGTTGTGTTACTTTGTGTTGATTTTGGCTCCCTTGCCTTGGGCAGATGGGGTAGTATTACACATGGTCACCCTTGGACTGGAAAGGGTTAAGTGATATTTTCATTATTAATTTAATTTAAATTTAATTTATTTTAATTTATTTAATTTATTCCATTTTCACTGCACTAATTTTACATTGGTGAAGGACTAGAAGGGAACATACAAACCATTCAAGCCAGTCCACCATCCCACCCATCCTACCCCAACCCTACAGGAGACGGGACCTCCATTTATTCGTCCCTATCCGAGAAGACTAGAATATCTAACCATTTCTTGATATTATAGAAAGGTAGCAGATTCTTCTCAATTATTTTAAGACCCTGAGTGTTGGTCCGGCCGGGGCTTGAGCCCTCGACCTCCCGCACAACAGTCCAGTGCACTATTCATTGGGCTAACTGGGTGGCGGTTATTCTCGTTACTTTTCTGCTTGATATTGTTTTGATATTGTACGAAGAAATTCTGTCTCGCTCACTCATGGTAGTTAAAGGGCTAAAACTACTGTGTGTGCCTAACAGGCTCAAGCCTTATTTGTTGTCTGTCTGAAGACAGCTATAAATCTAATGAAGTTAACTTGGCCATTTACAGAACAAGCCGCTTTCTGTTTCTCTGAGGAGCAGTCATATCATCACATCCCTGGTGAGTGACCTTGGACACATGTTAATTTTAAACACTGAGAATATTCTGGTTCTGGGACAAATTCATATTTTGTTGGTCAATTTAATGTTTGTTCTCGTGGTAAACTGTCCAGGTAGTTCTGCAGGTATTTATGCATATGCCATTATCATTAATAATAAAATGATTAGTATTATTATTATCATGATAATTATCATTTTCAATAATACATTTATTACACCACATAGTAGAGACTGGCTCTAAACATCCCACATAGGAGATGCAACTACCATTAGAAATGCCCACTATTTGGAGAAAATATTAACAATTATAGTTCAATACTTAGCTAATTAGAATGATAAAAATTATAACTTCCTCATTTTTATACATATACATATTTGGTTGACTGTTTAGGGCAACCTGTTTTAGATTTCAGTCTCTAATTTCAAATTCTGGCCTGGAGAATATTTTACATGATCAATTTAAGGATTAACCCCTGCAGACTTTATCAATGAGTGGAGAAGTGCACTTTTATGATGGAGCTGAGTTGAGTTTCAGTGAAGAGGTATCAACTGATTGTAAGGGTGAGTTTATCTTGGACATAATATAAATATTAGTATCTGTGAAACAAATACTTTGAGGGGAAGTTTGTCATTATTGACCTAGATAAATGGCCCAGCCTACTATGAATCTGCCATTTAAATGAGTGAAGGGTAGAGCATTGGCAACATTTATTGAAAGATTGTAGTTTCTACTCCTATTTGGGAGCACTCTGGGTTCTTTTTTTCTGAGTATCTGCATGTTTGACATTCACTGAATGGCATTTTCTTAGATGAAATACTAAAAACTTAGAAATTCAATGTCCCTGGTTGATCAAGGGAAGAGCAAACTACACATCTGTTAGAGAAGGACTGAATAGTTTTTCTTATACGAATTGTGTTTCAACCACTAGGTTTTTGTTTTTGAAGTGTGTTTTCAGTCGTCAAATAAAAAGCTACCATCTGTCAATTGTCAGCTGAGATACATTTTCTTACACATCACACCAGTTCAGCTACTCGTTTTCTTCTTTGTCATGTAGTCTGATCCTTGAGGTAAAGTCTGCACTCAAGCCAGAGTGGGCCATCGAGCTGGAAGTTATTCCAGTTTCCGTGGCATGAAGAGGCATATTACAACTTCCCCCCCCCTCCCTAGATGGGATGCCATTCCACTGTAGTCATAGCAAGTAGACAAAATGTAACTTGTTAAATGTTGAAAGCCTTACATTTTGTTTTGAAGATCCTGGTGAAATTCATTTTGTGGCCTCCATCCAAAACTGGTTCAACCCAAACAACTGGCAGCAGATGGAAGTCAACAAACAGCCATTCACGTTATCTCCAGTGTCCATCCTTCATGCAGACAATGTACCTTGTGTACATGACACTGTTGTCTTTCCTCAGGTGATTCAAATGTAAAATGACTTTCAAAGTTATTTTGATTATTAAGATTGGGGCAATGCATTAACATACAAGTGCTTTTCAACAAGGTGAGTGGAAACCTCTTGGGTTAAGCCCTGCCACAGCTAGAACACAAATTTTAAGATTTCAGGGGGTGAACCTTACAAAGTTACAGAATAGAGTGGATGATATCTTAGATAGTTTATGTCTGTGGAGTACTTACATGTAATAGGGAGATACCAGTTGGTTACCTTTTACCTGCAGTAAATTAAGGTTATTTTACCTGTTAGCTCCAACAAACAATAACTGATGAATAACACCTTTGTTTTCTTTACAGGACAGTTCCTTCATCGTCAAGTCTGTTTTGCCGGTCAGGGTAGCAGCTGTTGAACTATTTGGAGAAGTGAGTGTTTACTCTGTAGTTATCTTTATGTAGCTGTTGTGCTTTAATATTTTTTTCTTTTAATTAATGTAAAATACATTCAAATGAGATCAAAATATATTGTTGGGGCAAATTTTTCCCTTTGTTTCCATTTTTCTCACTTGTCATTATGTACTTTTTTGCTCTTCGGTATTTTGTTAATTATGCTCCTTTGTTATGTGCTGTATGTAAATTTTGCTGTATGTATAATTTTGCTGTATAATTTTGCTGTATAATTTTGCTGTCTCATCTCTTGCTTGCGACCAGAGTTTTCTTTTTGTGCCTCTATCCGTAATCAGTGTTCGTAGAAGCAGATTCTTCCTTTTCTCAGTTTCCCTAACCACTAACCCTGGCTATCCTGACAGCATTTGGTAAGCAGCTTCATTTTCATTGTTTTCTTTAATATCATATTGCAGTGGCCTTTGGGTAGTTTGTCTGTGTTGTAATTATTATTTTTTCACACCTGCAGGAATTTACTTTTCTGACATCATAGTAAAACATTTGCTGAGGCATTGTGTTGTAGTTGTTTTCTTTGAACTTATAGGCCCTTGCCTGTCCATGTATTTTGAGCCTTTTACACCAGAATATCAATTTGCATATTCTCTATACCATTCTCTATACATTTCCTAAGGTGCTGATAAGGAGAATTTGTTTAACAGTCAAGAGCTTCTTTAGTTGGTGATCAGTTCCTCCATTCTCATGACTTTAAAGTTTTGATTCAGCTGGGTGATATATTGTAAAGAGAAACTAGATGTTAACCACTCTGACGTAGGGGCCAAAGGATTGAAGAGAATATTGAACTAAAACAGCTTCTGATGCAAATAGCGATGGTTGTTTGTTCTATGATTTTTCCTGACCACTCCCCTTTTCATTATCTTCTGCCATTGTCATAACTGCGTTGCTTGCATTCTGAGTGATTTATATTTTGTTACCCATGCAGGCACAAAGTTCTACAAGTTTCAAGGATTTCTATAGCAGTGCATCCGGAAGCATGCAGTTCAATTTTACTGGTCCAACTGATATCACAGCCAATCATTGTGATGATAGGACAGGCTGTGCATGTGGATATTGGAAGGTGCTGTGACGATCCAACATGCCCGCTCATTAAAAGTCTGAAAAATTTACGATACTGTACTTGTAGTTCTCATTTTAGGTCAAAATGATTTTACCTATAACAATACTTTTGACACTCCTTCTAAATAAACAAACCATTGCAACATATAAGGGACCTGACATTATTCACAGGGAGGGGGGGGGCTGGTGGAAATGAGGGGGGGGACCAAAAATTTGTGTGCACATAAAAAGGGGGACCATACAAAATTCTGCAATGAACTTAGTTTGAATAGAGAAATTATGTATAACTATGTCTTAATAACATTTAATTTTGGTTTACATAAAATGTTTGGGTATAGTATCTTAGATCATTTTTTGAGTGCAAAAAGTTAATTTAAAGAATTATGGGGGGGGGGACCAATAGAAACTGTGTCCCTAATAAAGGGGGGACTTAAAGTTTTTGAGAAGTTTATTTCTCATTTCCACCAGCCTCCCCCTCCCTCCCCTGTAAATAATGTTAGGTCCCTAACAATTAATTTCACTGAAGTGGAGGTGAAAAGAGGTGGATATTTGCTTAGTTGCAAAGTTTTGGAGTAAATATTGACCACTTTTACCAACACTGAGATGAGAGGGACAGCTGACGTAGGGTGGGGCAGCTTCTAGAAAGTTTAGCTTTCTAATTATAATAATATTTTATTTCTTCTAAATTATCAACCTGAGCCTATTAAATTGTTGTAATTATTTTGATGAACAGTTTGCTAAAACCATCTGCAGCCATGTAAAATGTGAAGAGCCCACTTGTGCAAGTGCTTTTCGACCAGAAGGGAGCTGCTGTGAGGTCTGTGGTTAGTTACCTTTTTCTTTTTGATTCAACTATAGTAGCAAAATTATCCCCAGAATGAAGGCATTGGAGAATATAACCACCATTAATGGAAATTAATGAAAATTAAGGCACATTTAACCACCATTAAGGAAATTAAGGCACATTTAACCACCATTAATGGAAATTAATGAAAATTAAGGCACATTTTACAACAATGGAACAACTCACTCTAAATTGTTTCTTTTCAAATACTAGGAACTTTACTCAAACTTGGTCTGGGGCAAGACTTTAAAATGAATGATTTCACAAGTCTGCTTCAGAATTTCTCTCAGAATGTAAGTTGTAGGTTTGTTGATATACTTGTACTAATTTTAACTTTTATATTTTAATTGGTGATCTTATATTCTCTCGCATTTTAATTGACCCTTTAACACCCAAGATCTGATGGTTAATTCTCCCTTCTACTACTAGAAATTTTCTTGTAAATTAGTTGTGAGAATTTGGTGTTAGCTAGATCAAGGTACTTCTACCTGATAAGTTTGAATATTCTCATTACCTGTTTACTGTATAATTTATGGGTATGAAATGGGAGAAGTTACATATTAATCACTTCTGGGGATTGCAGCAGAGTTTTATATGCAGACACACCTAACTGGAAGTCAGCTCAATTGTTACCATGGCAGGCTTCTTTTCAAAAGCCTGTTTCAACTCTCAAGCTCATTAACATATTAACTTTGATTGTACATGTATATTGTACAGAATGGCATCATTGAATAAAATCTGATTTGTTAACAAAGTGAGGTATCTAGCATGGAATTGCGAGTTGAAAACAAGGCTATGTGATATTGTTTTGCAATCTATGTACACATAACAACTATAAGTAGTGCTGCTTTCTTTTTTTCTTATTTTTATTCAGTTATGTAAGGCCCTCGTGGCCCTCAAGACTTGACTGCCCCCTCCTCCCTCACTTCCCCAATATCAGGGCTCCACAGTTATGTGATTCACGGGAAATTCATTTCATGACTCACATTAAATTTCACTTGAAGACCAATATTGCATTCCTGAGTCAAGTGAAAGATTTTCCTAAAGTATATAATTGAGTAAAGGCTGATAGTTTCGAAAGAAACTGTTTGGGGCTGCGTCGGTGGGAGTAACGAAATAATTTGGATATATCAACAAAGCTGAAATGGTAAATTGGCCACCGTAACGATTACAAAAGCTGATGTTCTGAGCGTTATATAATTGAGTGATGTGTAACCCTTCGTTTAGTCATAACCTGTGAGACATTATCTTATGATATTGTAGTTTGTTGTGTTTATATCAAAGATTCAAAAATTAAATCAGCTTTTGCAATTCC
Organism: Stylophora pistillata; assembly: GCF_964205215.1. Lineage (NCBI taxonomy): Eukaryota > Metazoa > Cnidaria > Anthozoa > Scleractinia > Pocilloporidae > Stylophora > Stylophora pistillata. The sequence goes on along the minus strand of NC_142520.1, from coordinate 47,779,861 downwards.
CAAGGTTATCTGATTCCCCAAAGCAAATCAGAGGCTTTTTCCAAATGTATTGCAAATGTAGTGGACTTAAAAGTAGAAGAAGTCTTGCTATTTCATCCAGAGCCTTGTTGTGAAATTAAAGTAAACTTACATATAAAATTTTGTAAAAATTTTAGCCAATATTTCTTGATAAATTCTGAAATTTTTATGATGTACTGGTATTATTATTTATTTAATATTTCACTGAGAGAGGGTCCTTCATACTTTAGGTATTAATAACCTCTGATGTTTCCTTTTTATGTATCCTTTCCATGACAAACAATATATGATTTGATTTGATTCATTAGGAATATGAAGATGTAAGTGTGGCCACTTCTAAAACAGAGGCCAACTTTGTTCAAGTTGTGTTAACTGATCGTGAAGGTGGTAAGTGTAATGTATGCCCACTACTACATTTGTAAGTACGGTTAATTCATTACTGCAAGGATCACTTTGATTTCATACATTTCATTTCATCTTCTTGGGTTTTTTCTCTCAGCTATTGATCCCCCCTTTTTTTTGTCATAGGTAATAAAGCACAGATGGCTGCTGAACATCTTAAGGAAGTCTTGATTTTAGGTAAAGGTCTATTAATTTTCATTTTCTATTTGGCCTTAATTGAACAACATGACACTCCAGCTATTTAGAGAAGACTTTATTCACACACCCATGTCTCTTTTCCTTCCCCTTTTGTCTATTCTATATTTAATTCAATGTATGAATGTTTCCCTGAGTGATTAATTGGGTTTCCAGGTCTTTCCAGGTCTTTCTTGGTATATTGGCATTTTTGTTTCTAGGGACTGCATGACTGCCAAACTTGGTAGTCCCTAGAAAATTTCAGGCATCCAAACTCTACCAAACATTGCTCCTAGCTGTTTTTTAATTCAGCTAACTTTGCTGTTGTCCAAGTTTTGTGTCTTACAGTGTTCTGTGTGGCTAAGTGAAACACCAATACCAGTAAATCGATTTAATTTTTTCTTTTGTTCAGACAAGAGTTTCAATGTGGCTGTTACCGAGGTTCTTGAACAATCAGGCACCAAGGCTATTGCTGGAAAGAAAACAGGTTCCTGTGCCTCTATCACTCACAATAGTTGATCTTCCTGTTCTGATAAATATTCTGTTGTTTGATTAACATTCTTCCTTTGTTTCAGATTGAAATGTTTTAGATTTTTAAAATGTTGAACAGAAGTGACTTGATTAAAACATCAGTTTCCCAGAAAATATGAACAAATGGTGATATTAACACAGTTGTATTGTACACCTGAACCAGTTACAACATGGGTTATATAAAGAGCAATATGATAATTAAGTGGCCTATAAGTGTGTCAGTTCTTTGACACTTTTAACATTTAACTAAAGTTAACCCTTTTGCTCACAAGATCTCATTCATTAAGTAATTTTTCTTACCATCTTCCATTCAGTTCTTGCAGGGCTTGACACTAATTTTTCAACTTACTAGCCAAGTAGTTAGTGACAACTTAGATGTTACGACAATTTCAGTTTGTTTAATAGCCAAACTGGCTAGTGCAAATGGAAAACTACTTGCTAAAACAGAATTTCTACTAGTCTGTGGCTAGTTTGCTACTGTTAGTGTCGAGCCCTGTCTCGTTATGTTAATTTTGGAGAATTGGTATTGGATCAACAAGTAATTTCCTGGTAGATATTTTTCTGTATTCTTGTCACTTGCCTCTGCTTTATTTTGTATTGATATTGTAAGGGGAAAATGTTTCCTGGTTACTCATGGGAGTCGAAGGGTAAAGTTAAAACAAACTATAATTGATCTTTAATATTCACTTAAACAGAGAAACAAGAGAACAGTTTGATCATCCCACTGGCAGTAGGGCTTAGCCTTCTCTTCCTGTTTCTTGTTGTTGCCATCTTCCAAATCTGCAGACGCACAAAAAGGTACCTAGCAGTAGGCAGGATGCACATCAAATAGGAACTTCGTTATGGGCCTTGCTTGCCATAGAGTCTCTGTGGTTCAGTGTTAGAGCATTGGAGCGTGGATCTGAAGGTCCGAGGTTCGATTCCTCATGGGGACGAAGAATTTTTTCTATGTCCCTTGCTTGTGACAAAGACATAAAACATCTTTCTATAGGTACCATTATTATTTGCCAGGCATGGTAACAGGTACTTGTGATGGACAGAAAGGAAATTTATCAGCCCTGGATGATGTCTTCCTAATATAATAGTATTATATTACAGCAAAGTCTTAATGTTGTCTGGATCCCTTGGTCTCTGTGAACTTCCTCAAACTTTTGTTTTGTTGGAAGGACCCCTCTGTAGAGCACTTTTGTAGTAATGTGGTTATCCTCAATAATTATAATTTTGAAAAATTTGGTAAAAAGTTTTGACATTGTTGCTCTTTACCTGTTTGTTTTGAAGACAGAGCCCCTCATTTGCTACGATGATGGGGGATGATTTGGAGCTTACCGGCATCAGTAACAGCGCTAGCCAGACTGTAGATTATAAAGACAATGGGGAGTTGAGGAAGAAGCAACTTGCCAGTCAGAAAGACTCTTGTGAGGTTAGAAAGTATTTCATGATTAGATGTTTTTAAATTCCTTTGTTGGAGAGTGGAACCTTTTAAGAAAGGGGCATTGGGGTCCATTAGAAACCACACAACCATAGAAAAAAAATCATCAAAAATCTCACACCCGCTAAACCAAAACCAGCATGCAAAACCGTACAGTGGTAACAAGCGGAGTCTAGAATAGAAAATGGAAACCAAATAGGAAAAACTGAAAACCACATCAGATATTCAGTATCTATGATAATAATAATAATAACCAAATTCTGAAAAAACTGAAAATCTTAGTACTGGGGGGCACAGGCACAGTTTCTTTCAGGTCTCTCTTCTGCAATTGTTAATATTGCAATCTACATGTGAGGATGATTTCTTTGCTTGAATCATGATGACAAGTGCTTTTCAGTTTTCAAATTAATGAACTTTAATTGTTAATTATAATACCATAGCTTTTAACATAAAAAGGAAAATTTGTTAGAAGTAACAGTTTTGGGCCAAATCAATTCCATTGAGTAGCAAACGGAGGAGACTTTGAATCAAGGGCTTCCAAATTATAACTCCAGCATTCCAGCCAATTATAGCCACACCACCTCCAGCAGTATGCTTATTAAAGTCAATCACTAACAAATTCTCATTAACTCAGTTACCATTGCATCCAATGGCAACATTGGATGGTCAGCACGCACAAAGTTCAAATGTTTATGGGCAAGTGGGATTTTTGTTAGTTCCATGTTCATGACAATGAAGTGTGGGGGATATGGTGGACATTACTCTTTCACTCCCGAGATCTCATTAGCAATTCTCCTAACTGTTGACCATACAACTATTATAATGCCTCTTTGGAGAATTTAGTATTGGATCAACTAATAATCCCCTTATTAATATTTTTCTTTATTCTCGACACTTATCTACTTGATATTGTATTGCTACAGTAAGGAGAAATTCTGTGTTGGTCACTCATGAGAGTTACAGGAAATCACCAGTGCACTTGAATCTGGGTCAAAAGGTCCAGACCTGAGACCTGGCTGTGTCATTATGTTGTGTTCTTGGGCAAAACACTTTACTCTTATAGTGCTACTCTCCACCCTGGAGTTTAAATGGTTGCTAGTGAGTCGATAGGGATAATTGATGAAATGTTGGGGGGAGGGAGGGGAGGGTAAAGGAGTAGTTTTTAGCCCTCACTTGTCAGTCTAAATCATCTTTCTTTGGTGTATCTTTTTTTCTTTCAAGATGTCAATGGAAAATCCCCTTTATGAAAGTTCAACAAAGTGAAGACGCTGAGAAACAAACTGGAGATGTCATGTTGATTGTCATCTACCATCTAAATTCTCACTAAGGTCAATCAAACATTGGCCTCATGAGAATTAAAGAAATTATCAAAAACTTGAAAAGCTCTTGATTATTAGCTAAATTGTCAGTGTCATAGAAAAGGTATAGAGAACACTATGGAGAATAAACATACTGATGATTGGGTGTGTAAGTATTGAAAGATTGCCTCGGTTTTGCTTTACTTTACTCTGCAAGTGATCTACGGTACCTGAGACAATTATCTTTAATCACTTAACAGAGGATTTTATCAAACACTAGTAAATGTAAATTTATCACTGGAAATATTTAGAACATTTAAATAATAAATAAATAAATAAATAAATAAATAATGATTTAACAATGGACATCCACTGGGTGGCTATTCTTGTCCACTGTTCCAGATCGAATTGGAATTTGGAATGTTGGTTTTTGCGGAGGGAGGAAAACCGGAGGACCCGGGGAAAAACCCTCGGAGCAAGGACGAGAACCAACAACAAACTCAACCCACATGAGACGCCAGGTCCGAGAATCGAACCCGGGCCATAGTGGTGGGAGGCGAGTGCTCTCACCACTGCGCCATCCCTGCTCCCCAGTTTTTAAATAATTACATTTCTTTGATCTGTGCATTTATTCTTTAACTGAACGAAGGAGATAACCATTGAAGTAGACACTGCCAAGATTGAAAAACAAAAGAAATGCAGAATTGTTCTTTTATTTCAAACACTCACCAAGCAAGGGTACAAGATTCACAACGTTAGCAATATTGGAGAAAACCACTATCTGCTGGCAAGATGCCATTTCCAGATTATGTGTCATGGCATGATTGAATAGAAAAAAACAAATCAAAACTATGAAGAAGACATTGTTTCTCAGTCAGAGTCGGAATCGTACTTCTCAATTCCCTTCTTATGTTTTTCAACTGCTTCGCGATGACGACGAATGGCTTCTTCGTGGTGCTCAATCTCCTTTTCATGGTGCTCCACTTGTTCCTCCAGATGTTTCTTCACTTCCTTCAGTTTTTCTTGTTCCTTTGAACAAAACAGGAACAATTTTCCAACTCAGGTTGTTAACCCTTATATTTATTTTACTTTTACTCAGGAGAGTAAAATGACATGATTGAGTAAAATCAAGTTCCCTACAGTCACTGAAACTCTGTAATGCAATATATTACACACAGCCACAAGTTCCAGAAGCCAGGAGCAGCATGAGTGAAGGCACGATTCCTAAATGTAGAGCAGTTGACCCATTGAACAAACAGAAGAGATTGTGTAGACAAAAAAAGAGCATAGTCAGAGGTGGACTGAGATTATTTGATGACTTGAAAACAAAAAGAAGCAACTTAAATTGAATTCTGAATGATACAGGAAACCAGTGCAGGTCAATAAGAGCGAGTGTGAAAGACATTTTTGTCAATACCCTGGATGGTGAAAAAAGAAAGGAACAGGGTTTTGCTGTGGAGATCTTGCTGATAACTCTCCTTTCTAACCTATATAAATGTCCTTTTTTTATAAGTTCAGGGAATTTGATGTTTTATCAACTGAAGATTACACCCTATTACTAAAAAATTTGTCTACTATCACTCTGCTAGTTTGGCCGCTACTGATATTACTTTTGAAAGTGGAAAAGTTGAGTTATCAGTTTCCAGCAACAGCCTGTGCTGCTACATTAACACTGCCACTACAAATGAAAAATCAAATGGCTCCATAGAGAAAACAATTTTTGCAGACCTACCAGCTTTCTGAAGTATTGTTCCTCATGGACATGCTCCATCTTTCCAAATGAACCGCCAGCACTCCTGAAAATTTATAATTGATGTTTCATCAAATAAATCAAATTTTTCACTAGGGATGGTATGATTACCGCATCTTAGTTTTTAGGTTGGGACACCTTGCACATAAGTAGCATACTTTACAAGGACGCCTAGCTCCAATGCTGCTTCAACTGATTTTGAGAATCCACTTGAATACCTTTGTCTCTGCATCAGAATTTTTTGCTGAACAAGTTACATAAATTCATCTTCACTTTGGACATTTATGATCTATCAGTTGTAGTGACCTGCTGATGTAGCAATACTCATGGAGAGATTTGTCAGAGACATCTGTTGGAGCAACCTGTTAGCTAGTGTATATGCAATGTTATTTTTGTCTGAAGTAGTATCTCTGTGAGTGGAATCTCAAGTCCTCGCATCTGATTAGCAAACTGTGTGCTCGTAACTGGTCCAGCTTCCACACACAGTCCAAAAATTTTTTTCCATGCCATTAGGAGCAAGGCGTCAAAACAAATTTTTTTTTTTTTGCCATACGAATTCCTCCCACCCCTGCATGGTAAAAAAACAAATATCTGAGCAACTGATGACCATCAATGGATAACCTTACCTAATGTCTCCTCCAGCTCCACCACCCTAAAGAATAGACATAGACAAACAGCACTTATTTACTAACTTAAATGACACACTGAACATGTCAGGTGATATACTGGAAACTTCAGGGGGTGGCCTCTCTGAAAGTTTCAGGGGGCGACAGTGTAATTTTCAGGGGTGAGTCACACAGTGAAAGTTTCAGGGGGTGAAATTTCAGGAAACGAAATACTGAAAATATCTCGGAAAAAGAGGAGAAGTGAGCTTAACGGGCTAGAGATTTCGAAAAAATTGTACAGCTCAAATGGAATTAGCAGAGGTGAGGAAACAAGGATCAAACCAAAAACCCTCTATGGAATAGGTACAGATATTTTGTAGTCAGACCCAAGAGACAGATCTAGAGCAAACGTAAATAAATTGGAAACGGTAACAAAGTAAAAAAAAGCCCCGTTTCCTGCAACAGAACAGCCCCTTCCACACTCTAGCTACACGTACCAATACGGTTTTTAACGCTCTCGATCTCACAAATTAGTCACCAAACCCAGACTTGGATGTACAAAAGTCAATACGTTGTGTGCAGTTTCGTTAACTCATTTCGGCTTGAAATCTCACGTCAGCGTGAAAGTAAGCTTAATTAATCAAGATTAAATTTGTGAAAAATTGTACAGTGCAACTTGGAATTGCTCCTACATGCCGTATTTTACATGACAATCGTTTAGAAATCAAGATCATTGATGCGAAAATATGAAAATTGTAGAACTTTTCTTCTTATTTCATAAGCTAGAGTGATATTACTTCGAGAAGTGCTATATTTGCGACGAGTTCTTTGGTGTGTGAAATTGGTTTGGGCATTTTATCCTAAAATTACCGATAATTGCTAAGAGTGAACTGAAAAAAAAAGACAGAAAGGCCAATCGAGTAGCTACCTTTCCTACGCCACCTCCTTTTTCTCCAGCAGACATTGCCCTGAGTTGTAAAACAGGGGAAGAAATTATTCGTCGTGAAACTGCACATAGCCGAAGAGCCGCCATGTTGAATGGTTGAACAAAAATCGACTGTGAGCGAAGGATTGGGTTCTAACGAGGCTAACGAAGGGGGTTGGGTACCAGACGTTTCTAGACCTACGGAGCAATTTACGATGGAAGAGGCGAGAAATTTTTTGTGATTTGCGTGGTTCTAGCGCAAACTGTTCATTTAAATCAATAGTTATGGGTAGATGACGATGAAATATTTTTACCTGTCTGATTGGAGGCATGTCTAGCTCTAGTAAACGAGAGGAAAATGAGGAGAAACTCTTGCAGTCGGCGCGTCGAGGTGATTTGGACACTGTTCTTGTGAGTGAACGATTTCTATTGTTTTCAATCCCACTGAGCATTAAAATTACCGGTATGGCTTCCAACCGCCAGAAAACGAGCTAATACTTTTTATTTATTTTGCTCTTCTGCGGTTCATTTGAAGCAACTTATCATTTTGAATATTACAAAAACAAGCATTTCGATAGAACTTAAACTTAAACCAATTTTTATGTTTGTTCGTTCTGTTGTCTTCCTCACACGCAATTTACCGGAAGCGATAAAAAGCAGTTTTTATTTAATATCCCTCCTACAGTGTTCTTTTAAGATCTCCCCTTTGTGAATGCCTAGTTTCCAATAATCACCAGACATGTTGCACCTATAACTTCGTGTAAATTAATGTCAGTGTACGCGATGCAAGCTGATGCGTTTTGCATCATCACGAGACGAATTTATGATAAAGATTTCGTTTCGATCGCCTAAATATTAACTTTGGAAAAATGTATTACACAACAACTGTGGCGATTAAGCTTAAAACATGTTGAAATGTTCAAACAACAGACGGAATCACAATCGCTCGGCTGATAAATATACCGCCTTAACATGACTGAGTGATTTTTTCTTCTCCAATGTTCACTTAATTGAACCATTCAGGCCCCACAAAAAGGTGTGATTTTCAATAATTATATTTCTAACAGTAGCACTGTGTTTGCTACATGTTGTGAGTTTTGTGTTACAGGTTTACTGTTAAGACTAAATAATACTGTATAATCATATTTTTTTATCACCTTGGGACATGCCTTTGTTTGTCACTTTAAGAATGATAACATTTGGTCAAGTCATTTAAACTTGCTTCACCCTGGGTTAAGTTTTTTCTTTTATGCCAGTTTTTGTAAGTGGTACCAGGAATTCAGCCAATAATTTTTTTATTTTAAGAATTGTGTGTGGACATTGTTACTTTTAAGCTAAAAGAACCTTTTTCACCCACTCTGATGCAAACTCACCCAAAAAAATTACTATAGACATTATTTTGAAGTTTGGAATTTAATGGGAGATCATTCATGAACAATGTTAAGTGTGAAAACTCTATAAATTGAAAACTTCAGATATCACCAGCAATACTTAACTAATTAGTATGGTTTGAGGAACATTATACTGTCAGCTTGTTTCCTGTTTCTTCAAAAAACTTAAGAAATTTCAGCAGCAACAATTATCATCAATTTGGAACATTAATCATATTTGTTTTTCTAAAGAAGCAAAAAAAAAAATGATGGCAACTCACAGTATTATATTGGGTCTTAATGCGTTTGACTCATCCTGGATTTTTCAGTTTTCTCTCTTTTGAATTATCTCTCATGGTTGTGTGGTGTTCTTCATCTTGTATCAGAGTTTGTTGCAAGCTAAATCACCCGGCAAAAGTAGCTCTCGTTCAAATCTTGATGTGAACTGCAAAGGTATGTCATATTGAGTTTGTTATGCTGTATTTGATATAGTGTAGTGGGCATGCTGGTGAGCAAGGGTTCAAAGGGAAGATGTAAACAATAGAATGTACATTTGTTTGTGGTGATAGTTTCTGCTTTATAAGTGCTTCTCTTGATTCCAACTTTACCTCTGAAATTAGCATGTTTTAAAAAGTTATCGTGGCTTTACCTATAGACCAACTTGCAGCTCCTGGATTCTATATTGTACATTGCACACTTGAATCGTAGTTAACCCATATCTTCTAAGTTTTCATAGTGGTTCATTTTAAAGTACTTGATCCAGACTTAGATATATAGTGTAAATAGTGTGAGTTGCATGTGTACCAAAAAAAAAAAAATGGACAAAAAATTGCCAGATAAGGGCAACAGTTGAAGTTACCCATATAAAGTGGGGAATATAGATTAAAATTGTTTGACAAAGGTATTTTTAGCAATATTGAATTTCATTATTTGTAAAGCAATAATGCAACAAGGCTAATATTCTAATCCCTTGACTGACCAGTATCTAATTTCTCCTTACAACATTCCCCTGAATCACACATAAAGGTTACAAGAACAAACAGAATGATCACTGAGTAAAGAAGCTCTTGATTGTTAAACAAATTCTCCTTAATTGTCAGGACCTTGGGAAATTTATAGGAAACGGTATGCAGAATATACACACTGATGTTTTGTTGTAAAGAGTTGTATTCTTGGTTAACTTACAAGCAAGTTCTTTGTCGCTCACAGCTGGTAACTGATTGTTGAAGCCAAGCTGATTGGGTTCAACTTATTGCAAGGGTCTCAGATTTTTTTCCCTTTGTTCTATGCTTGTGACCAATGTTGAGTGTCATTTTGTTTTTCAAAACAGAGAGAGATTTCAGAGATTTAAAGTCATTAAGTTTTGATCACTGTTTTTCTGTAGGGAAATCAAAAGCAAATCAAGGCTGGACCCCTCTCCATCTTGCAGCATACTTTGGACATTGTAATGTTGTAAAAGCATTGCTTGAGGTAAAGTACAGACCACATAACTTTGTATCTGTATTCAAGGTGTGCTTTGCTGTTTGAGATGATACTCAGGGCTCGACACTGACTTTTCAACTCACCAGCTAAGTGGCCAATGACAACTTAGATGTTACAATAATTGCAGTTTGTTTACTAGCCAAACTGTCTCATGGAAATCAAAAACCATAAGCTAAAACTGAATTTCTACTAGTCTGTAGCTAGTTGGCTACTGTTAGTGTGGAGCCCTGATACTGGGGAAGTGAGGGAGGAGGGGGCAGTGAAGTCTTGAGGGCCACGAGGGCCTTACACTATGCTTACTACCGCTTATCTCTGATAAGTGTGGCACGAGGTGAATAATTTGTTCACTCCTCCTGGATGGAATGCCAGCCTGTATAGACTACTTTCATAAATGGCGGCCGGATTAATATTCTTTTGTTTTAATTTAAATTAGCCCTTCTGGCCTCGCTTGAGATAATGTATTCTTTTGAATTTTGAACTGGAGAACGAGGTCAGCAAGGCTAATTTAAATTTAAACAAAAGAATATTAATGCGGCAGCCATTTATGAAAGTGGTCTAGGGCAGTACATATCCACCCTGACAGTTTGCTGGAACTCATTTACACTCTTGAGTGGTGAGAGAAACAGTGAGAGTATAAGGGCGCAACTCATTAACCCAGCCAGGGGCCCATTCCTTGAAAGTCCCAGTAGCCTAAGGGGCCCAAAGCCATATTTTCAAAAGTTAATGAATAGAGAAGAAGGTTGTGGCACTCTAGCCAGTCAATTTTGTTTCTTTAGCTAATAGTTATATTGAGAAGAATATGCTGCCTTTCTATAACATCAAGAAATGGTTAGATATTCTAGTCTTCTCAGATAGGGACGAATAAATGGAGGTCCCGTTAGGGGTAGGAGACATTAATTTCCCACGCACGAGATTACTGTGTGATGGATGTCCTTCCCTGGGTGGGATGGGTGGGTTTACTGGGCCCGCAGTAATTGGCACAAGCTGTTGCAGTGTCCCTGCCTGTCAGCGAAGCTAATAAAATAAAATAAAATAAATATAATTCTTAAAACTTTTGCAACCCCCATCTTGAATGATAATAGGACAGCTTCACGGGCTTTTGAGGTCTCACACATAAACCCCTTAACCCAGAGTGTAGTATATTGATCATTGGGCTACCTTGTCCTCCATCCTGAGATATTTTTTAATTGGAAAAAACTGTATTTTGCATATGTCTCTTTAGAATGGAGCTGATGTCAATGCCAGAAATGGAATGGGAGACACTCCACTACACAGGGCTGCTTTCACTGGAAGAGCTGTGAGTTAACTGACAGTTTACATTCCTCAATGTACCATTGATTTATTAATGAGATTTAGGACTAAAATATTGCATCTTCTTGTGCAGTGTATGACTAGGGTTTATTTTGATTTGGCTTGATTCTTTTTCAGACAAAACATTGTTCTGACCAAATGACATTTTCATCATATTTGTCATTTCAAACATGATCTACCTTTGAAAGTTTACCTCATCTCTGGTTTCTCTAGTCTCAGCAGTACACTTAGCTCTCTCAATGTTTTTCACACCATCAAGGAGAATTAATGGATACCAGTGCATTGACCAAAAAAAAAACCCTGTAAAATACTAAGGCTCTAGCCATCAGATGGACTAGTTTCCCTTGAAGGAGAATGCATTTTCTTGCAGTGATATTCTTGATTCTTTCATGCCAATGAATTAAAGATAAATGTAAATCTGTCTCAAACTTATTTGAAAAACTTTCCCTTAATATGATTTGTGTTGCTCCAAATTTGTTCAGGATGTGGTCACATTACTGATTCAGTATGATGCAGATGTTACCATCATCAATGGAGAGGGTAGAAAATCAAGCCAAGTCACCAATAGTACAGAAGTGAAACAACTCATCAAAGGTAAAGATAAGTGGTGTTTAACCATGTTGTGTTTTTGAATTAGTGTTTATCATTAATATCCATAAATGTACAATACACTTTAATTATAGAAAAATTCAGTGCCCAACTCTTAAATTCTGTGTTAAATTGCAAGGAAAAATGGATATTCCATGAGTAGTGAGTGTCATATACATTTAGGTTTTCAAGTGCAATTTTATGCTGAATTCAAGAGTCAGGTAATGGATTTTCTATGAATTGCATATCGTAATTGATTAGAAATAAGAAAAAAAGAAAACAGCAATTATGTTGTTTGTTTAAATTATACTGAGTGTGAAGCAAGAGATGGGGAACAATATCATTTAGCCTTGTTTTCAACTAGCAATTTTAACCTAAATAACATGCTTTGTTAGAAGAAGTGAACTTTATTTGAGACAGGGTGGCCCATTCAGCTAGGAGGCTGTTGTTCAGGACCCTGTATATGCCTAAAGTCATTATGATATTATAATCAATTACTGTAACAATAAACACTTGAAGTCTAGAACAAAACCAATCAGAATGCAAGTTTTTATTTAATTATGCAATTATTTCTCAAAGCTACTGATCAGAATAATGGCAGCTATGAAGTAGAGTGAGTTAATTGTAAGAGAATTGACTGTTTAAACAAAAGTGAAAAACTGAAAATGTGCTTGCCACCAAAAACATCAGGAGATTGATGAAATCTTGATTAAGTATGGTTTTGCAATGTCAGTTTTGAAAGTTTGTGCAACAGCTCTCTTTGAAAAGCAGAGCATGTGTATAAATTCTGCATTGTTGATCCATCTTTCCATGCTTTAAACAGATATCTAGAAAGCCTATTATTGTTAAATAAATGCATATCTTACAGATAAATATTTTGAAACATCCTGTTCATCTAAATCCCCATTATGGACCTTTTAAAAGTTTTACAAAATTTTTAATAGTGTTTGACAGTCTCCCAGATTATTTGGTGACTCACACTGATGCACAGATCTACAAACTTTTTGAAACTTTGTCTGCTGGTACCACTGATACTCACAAAATTATAACATAAATCTGATTTTATCCCTGTTCAGCTGCAGAAAGGAGTCTTCAGCTGAAATTAGAGGAACATTTGCTCACAGCTGCAAGGGAAGGTGATACCTCAGAGCTGAAGAAACTGGTATGCTCATCAAAACTTTATTTTCTACAAGTGAGAGTGTACTTTTCAGCTGCATTATTTTCATCAACAGTTGTGCCTTTTCCTTTGCAAATCCACCTCCCCTCATACTTGTTTGTGTCTTCTGACCAATTTCCCACACCATGGAGTGCATATCTAAGGAGCAGGTATCTGAGGAGCTCGTATCTAAGGAGTTCGTATCTAAGGAGCTAGTACCTAAGGAGCTCATATCTAAGGAGCTTGTATCTAAGGAGCTCGTATCTAAGGACCTCATATCTAAGGAGCTTGTATCTAAGGAGCTTGTATCTAAGGAGCTTGTATCTAAGGAGCTTGTATCTAAGGAACTTGTATCTAAGGAGCTCGTATCTAAGGACCACATATGTGTGTTCCCTACTGCTGCCACATAAGCTCTGCATTCTCACTGCCTACTGTCAGTTTGATAATAGTGCATCTTAACTGTTTCTTCAAAAACAAGCTATTTTGATTATGGTAATCACTGAAACGTGACTGGCTGTTCAGCCCAGGATCAAGGATTCACAGTTGTAGTACTTTGCTGTAAGTGCTCTATAGTTTGGCCAGATGGACATGCAAAAAATTTCAAACAATCCCAGCCTTTACCCACTCATTTTTTAATTATTGGGTTAATCCTTTACACCTTAAGATCAATCTGTGCATTCTCCATACTGTTCTCTTTATATTTCCATTGGTACTGACAAGGAGAATTTATTTGACGATTGAAAGGATTCTTTAGTTGATGAGCACTTCTTTAATTCTCATGAAATTTTGTGTTTGATTCAGTGATGAAACTGTGAGGAGAAAGTAATAACAGTAGATGCTTGTCACCCCTAAGAGCAAAAGGATTAAGGCAGGGGTTTCATCAAAAGCCAGTGACCTGAAGTCAACTGCCCTCTTATAAGACAGCAGTTTCATTAAGGGGCAAATTGAGTGGTTTTGAGGACGTTGGTTTGACAATCTGGAGGAAAGTTTATCTTATAAAGAAGTTCAATTCAAAATGTTTTTCGTGCCTGTGAAAACCAGGCACCCTTCAGCTGAAAACTTTAATGAAACCCCTGATAAGATCTCTCACCGTTGGGTTTCCCCTTACAGCACAACTACCTGCTGCTCCCTCAACAACTGCTTATGGAAAAACGTTTTTGACACCTTTGGTTAAGAGCACTCAAATGAATAAGACAGAGAAGCAGTTGTTGTCTATGATCATTCAAGTGCTCAAACCTTTGATTTGTTGTTGGGTTAGCAATGGAGACTTGCTCATATCTATTCTTTTGAATGATTTGGAACCAATAATTCTTGATGTGTCCCTGGATATGATTTGACCCTTTAAAAAAGTGCCAGCTTATGTCAAGAATCTGACTGTATCAAACATGCATTTAAACCAATGTAAATAACATCAGAAATTAAACTGATAAGCCAGTACTTGATCCCTATTAAGACTGTGAAAGTGAGGTTTATCTATTTGATTGATATATTTTCAGATTGACAGTACACATCCTCCAAACATCAACTGCCAAGACATGTTAGGAAACACTCCATTGCATTGTGCTGCATACAGGTACATGATTGTATAATCAACTCTGTCTGTTGATAAATTGAAATTTATTTCATAATAGAGCTTCTCAAGTGATTTTCAACTCAGTGTCACAAAACCAACTTGAAGCTATGACAATGGCCAATCATAACCACACTACACCTTGTTTGGGGTGAATTCCCCATGCAACCAAAGATAAAGCTCTTGTTGACCCCTTGGACTTTCAATGTCTGTTTGTAAATTCCTCCCTCTAGCTGCTACATATTTCCTTGTTAGTTAGTTACAAGAAGTTGGTGTTAGATCAAGATAACTTCCTGATAAGTTTGAGTATTCTCATTACCTGTTTGCTAGATGATGTATGAATATTATAGGGAGATTTAAGTTAATCACTTCAGGAAATTAAAGGGTTAACCAACTGTTAACAAGCTACTTGTATGTCTGGCTATTCTTGAGTTACTATAATTTTGGTTTTAAAATTTCTTCTGTCAAGACTTCAAAACTCATTCAGGGCTCAATACTAACAGTAGCCAACTAGCCACAGACTAGTAGAAATTCAGTTTTGGCTTGTGGTTTTGGATTTCTGCGAGCCAGTTTGGCTAGTAATCAAACTGAAATTGTTGTAACATCTAAGTTGTCACTATTCCCTTGGCTAGTAAGTTGGAAAGTTAGTGTGGAGCCCTGACGTTGCCTTGAAATTTCAAATTTCCTAAAAACAGTAGTAACATTACTTTGAGGATGTGATGTTAAAGTCTCCTGAAAATTGTTCACAGCTGTTGGATGGAGCTTTGTTAAGTCTAACACTTGGGGAATACACATACTGTCATATTCAAGTGTAGAAAAGACTGGTTAAGTTCATTTCCAGATACAAGCATGGTGTGTTTATTTTTTTCTTAACCACTACACACAGATTTGATTCTATGAGTTTTAGTTTGCTGTGGGTGAGAAGTTGCCCATGAAGACTAAGTTTTAAAAACAAAGTCATTTCATTTTTGTTTTTCTGTTAGGGGACACAAAGTGATTGCAGTCACACTTTTGCAGCATGGGGCAGATACCACTATCAAAAACAGCAATGGTAAGAAAATGACTAGAACATTGTATTTTGTGCTACACATTTGCCTAATGAAGACTGACAAAGTCCCTATTGAGAGTAATGCCCTTGAACTATCTTGTACTTGTGAAACGTAGGTAAGACGCCTTTGGATTTAGCCACGAATAAAAAAATGAAGCAGCTCCTGGATGTACAACCTCTGCAGGTTTGTATCAAGCGGATCTTTTTTTTAATTCTGGATAGTTATGCACATTTATTTCCTATTTAAATTCTTGTTTCAGGGCCCAACACTAACTTTTCAACTTACTAGCTAAGTGTCCAGTGATATCTGAGATGTTACGACAATTTCAGTTTGTTTACTGGCCAAACTGGTGAAAGGAAATCGAAAACTTCTAGCCAAAATTGAATTTCTTCTAGTCTGTGGTTTCCACGTTGGAAATGTGCCCTATGGAGACTCCAGAAGGATCTTGCATGAAAAACTCTATTGTTATGGTGCAATACCGATAATTCGTACCTCCTGAGGAAAACGGAGTTGGTCTAAATTATTGAGAGGTTCGAAAAATCGGGGTAAAATGGCAAAATGTTTTTCCGGAGGAGAGCTTGAGAAGCTAATTTAAATTATAGTGATTAAGATAGATATAGTACTATAGATTAAGCCTTTGAACACTAAGAGCGATTCACATCTAATTTCTCCTTACACCACTTTTAACGTGTAATTCATTCCTGAATTACACGTTAAAAGTTAAGAGAATGAAGGAAATGATCAGCAACAGAAGAAGCTTTTGATTGTTAGACAAATTCTCCTTGTCAGCACCTTACAAAATGTAAAGAGAACAGTATGGAGAATATGTATACTGATGTTAGGGTGTAAAAGGGTAAAAGATAAATCTTGTTGGATCATTTCTGTAACAGAAACTCCACAAGGTGGTGTCAAGACATGAAGGTGCTCTACTCAAGGTGAGAAACTCGTTGGTTGTTAGGTGATGTGAGGTTGAAATGATCAGTAAGTGAAGAAGCTTTTGATTGTTAAACAAATTTTCCGTGTCCGCACCTTGCAAAATGTGAAGAGAACAGTACGGAGAAAATGTAGACTGATGTAATGGCGTTAGGGTTTAAGATAAATCTTGGAGCTGTACCAAACTGAATTTACTGTAAATTACTGTGGAAAATATCCTGTTCCAAGCGGTCTGCCAGTTGAACGAAGCTCGACGGTCAATGGTGTGAAAGTAGCGGCTGAGCAAAAAAAAAAAAAAAAAAAAAAAAAAAAAAAAAATCGCTTCCTTTTTCTCACTCCTCCGCCACAATCGCATCTCTCGTTTACTTCGCTCCATTTTACCAACTGAACGCTATATAGACAACCCCAATACCTCTGTAAGAGTGTATTCTAGAGTTTTATTTTGTTATATTCTTTTTTGAAAGTCATTTTGTTTTAAATAATTTGTGGTGTATCAATTTTTTTTGGTTCGAAAGCCTTTTTTGATGTTTACAGCGTTCTCGATTCTTTGGGTGGAAGAAATTTTGGGTTGTACTCGAGAGAGGCGTCCTTAGCTATTTTAACAAGAGGTAAGTACTTCACAGCAGACTGCATTCTTGTAAAATCATTGGTTCAAATTAATTTTTTTTAATGGAATTTAAAGGAATCTAAATTTGGATTTAGAAAAGTTCAAGTTCTTTTTTTTCTTGAGCGCGTGTTAAGTGCACGTAAAATTTTGCGCACGAACGAAAATAACGCTCTAATTCTCTCCATGTAAGTTACGAGAACATCAATGGATTTTCAAGCAGATAGGTGATGAGGACAAGAAGTAACTCTTAACTTTACAGTATTTTATCGGTAGAATAGAGAATTACAGATTAGATCTTGAGGTTTTTTAATCGTGCGCGTCACACACAGATTCAAAATATTTCGACTCAGCTCTTTACAGTTATTAAGTCGTGGAAAAAAGTGATGTCTTTTGCCTCCCGGTTAGCTCAATTGGTTAGAGCGCTGGACTGTTGTGAGGGAGGTCGAGGTCGATGTTTCGAGCCTTGGCCGGACAAACGCTCAAAGTCTTAAAATAACTGAGGAGAATGCGCTACCTTTCTATAATATCAAGAAATGGATAAACATTCTAGTCTTCTCGGATAAGGACGAATAAACCGTAGGTCCCGTCTCCTGCATCTATTAATTAGTTAATTTGGTTAGGCAGGGGACGTTAAAGAACCCACTCACGAGATTACTGTGATGTGGTCTGGCCTGTTTACTGGGAATTGGGGGGGAGGGGGCATCTTCAAATAAGTTTCCTTCGATTGCTTGTAAACTGCTGATGCAGTCCGGCCAAAGTCCCCCGAAAGTGTTGTGATGCGCATTTGATCATATCCACATGTTAATTTGCGCAATATAAATATCAAATTATTATTATTATTATTATTATTATTATTATTATTATTATTATTATTGAGATACAATGAAATATATGAACTTCATATATTTTGTACTGCGGTATTAGATACATATGATGCACGATCCTCGCAGTAGATAGCGCTATTTAAGCAATAGCGAAAATCAGGCCTGAAAAAAATCAGGCCTGTACGGGATTCGAACCACTGACCTCTGCGATACTAGTGCAGCGCTCTACCAATTGAGCTAACAAGCCAATCAACTTAACGGCCTGCTACCAGTTGGCTTGTTAGCTCAATTGGTAGAGCGCTGCACTAGTATCGCAGAGGTCAGTGGTTCGAATCCCGTACAGGCCTGATTTTTTTCAGGCCTGATTTTCGCTATTGCTTAAATAGCGCTATCTACTGCGAGGATCGTGCATCATATGTATTATTATTATTATTATTATTATGTTTTACTCAGAGCTGACGCTGCAGCGAGTGTGAAGAGACAAGGTTATAGATACTTAGACCGCTGTAAATTTTCGGTAAGTTTGTTGAGCAATCTTTCTTACTTTCTAAGTATTGTGTCTTGAGTATCGCTGTAAAACTACATTGTACATTGACCACGATCCTAATGTAAGAAAATCTTTTTTTTCAATTCCTCTAATTTTTATGTGCCTTGTTACTGCATCGTCATTCCTTCTTTCTATGCAGGTTCCCAAGGACGAGAAGCACAAAATTAAAATCCATTATTCAGATAACACCGTTCAGATCTGGAGCATTCCGCAAAGTGAAAAAACTCCACAAGTTCAACGCCAGGTCTGTATCGTTAAATCCTCTTTCTACACGTTACACATTGTTTTCACGTTAGCCTTCTCTTCTAACTCGCGCTTCGATGTTGCGCTTTGCAATTTACTTCACCGGCTTGAAGCGAAGAATTCAACGCTGGGGAACTTTTGTTCTCTATCAACTCTGGCTAGTCGGTGCGCCTGTGTAATTATTTGTCTTACGATATTCAATGGAAAGGCACTTCTTCTCTTTCTTCCTTGACCCACCTTCGTGACGAAACGAAAAATCATCTTTCTCTATTTCTTTACTGAGCTGAAAACTTGCCATCTTTGTTATTCTTTATCTATTTTAGCGTGTCGTGTTACACTTCGCCTGTGAACGGTGTCTATGAGGGGATGGCTTAATGAACGCTCTTTTATTTCTGCTTTCTCATTCCAGCGATGGTTAAACTCGCTGCATGAACACTGCGCCTACAGCACCTTTTACACGACTCAACCCACAGTGCTCATTGATGACCAGGAACAGGATGTCATACCGCTCGGGAGCATGCAGGACTCGCTAAAGGTGAATGGTGTAGCCTAATCACCATCTTGTTATTTAGTTAAAGATTTTAAAGGGGGTTCTTCAATCTCAAAGTGATTTGAAAGATACCAAACGCACCCGCTTCCATCTATTGTTGAAAATTGTGTTCACACTTCAACCCCTAAGAGTGATTAGCATCTAATTTCTCCATACAATATCACCCTGAATAAAACATCAAGGTCAGGAGAATGTCGAAAGTGATCACTAACTAAAGAAGCTCTTGATTATTAAACAAATGCTCGTTGTCAGCACTTCAGGAAATGTATAGAGAGCAGGGTGTAAAGAGTAAAGTTAAACCGTGAACAACAATTTCACCGACAAATAAATTGTTTATACACAGAGCGCTCGCGCCCATCAGCAACTTCTCGACGAAC
The DNA here is from genome assembly GCF_964205215.1 of Stylophora pistillata. NCBI lineage: Eukaryota > Metazoa > Cnidaria > Anthozoa > Scleractinia > Pocilloporidae > Stylophora > Stylophora pistillata. Next base: position 47,760,122 of record NC_142520.1, on the reverse strand, counting down.
AAGTTGGTGGAATAAATAAGACAATTGCAGAGGTAACCAGCTCACACTCATCGCAGTCAAACTCCAAAGGTAAGACACACAAGTTATGAGTCACACAGTGCTGCCATCGCAACGTGCGCGACAACTCGCGGCAAAGGCCGATTCACGTAAAGCGGGCGAAAATTTTTAACAGTGACCTCTACTCCCCAGACCCCTTTGGAATAACTTAGCTACTTCCTTAATGTGGCAAGCGCCCTCCATACTCTTAGGAGCAGCAATGTCGAAAACAACGATAACATATATCTTATTAACCGAGCGCGAGGGCCGCACTGGGAGAATATCGGCCCGAGGTCTTGACAGTACGGACCGAGCGCAGCGAGGTCCGTACAAAAAAGACCGAGGGCCGATATTCTTCCAGTACGGTCCCGAGCAAGCTTGGTTAATAAGAGATTTATTATACGACTGAAGTTCAAAAGGACACAAGTGCGGTATCATTCGGGACCATTCGGGACAGTGCCCGGTCCAATACTGAGAGAATATTGGACCGGCAATAGAGCATTTTGATTGATAGAGTTTAGTTATTGGCCCTCTGACTGCCCTAGTCGTGTAATAAATAACAGAATAGAAGAGACATTTGGCGGATTGTTCGTGGGGGATCAGATTTTTTTCTTTGAACCGCGTTCGTGACCAAACGACTTTATTTATTAGGAAATTTGATACGAGGAATAACGTTTTCGATTTGTGGCCGGTTAACACTTAAAACTACCAAGATCGGATTGTTAATTCTCCCCTCTAGCTGCGACACATTTGCTCGTAACCAAGTTACGAGAATTTGGTGTTCCATCAAGGTGACAACTTTTACCTGATAAGTTTGCGTATTCTTATTACCTGTTTGCTGGATAATGTATAGATATTACTTTGAGAGATTACATGTTAATCATTTTCACCTGCTGATGAGTTTATGTCCTGCTGTTCACTCGTTTGATGCATAATGTTTTTGTTTTGTTTTGTTTTTTTTTTCGTGGCAGGAAGCTTAGTGAAGATCAGCGAGAAACTCAACGAGGTGGTAGCAACCGCTCGTAATATGTGTAACGCACTGACTCACTGTTTGGATTTACTGTCGCAGCAAGAGGAGGTACGATTGCACAGCGGATACACTCAGAAATCACTTACACATGCATGTAAATTGCATTTTGGATCTTACCAGTGAACTAATAGGTGTAGTCTGAATTTCAGCCGTCTCTTCCCTTTACCCCAAGGGGGGCGCGCGCGAGAGACACCTCCCTTTGGGGTAAAGGGAAGAGACGGCTGAAATTCAGCTATAATAGTTGCCATTTTCCCGTGTATCTGTTCAGTTAATAATCTTAGACCACGTAAGAATACGGTAGGGACAAAAAGATCTAACCATTTGCGATTCTTCTCAATTTTGACCATCTATAAGCCGTTTCACTCTCGTAATGTATAATTTGAAATTCTTCACTGCCCGTTACTTGTCACGATGATTTCGTTTTCAGTAAACGTTCGTTTTTGAAAAAAAGATCTTGTATTTTATTTAACGTTCATATTTTAACCACGCTTGGCCGTCTGATTTAATTCCAAAACCCAGAATGTATCGCATGCAATTTTACGAAAGATTTTGTCAGAAACCCGACTGCAAAATTTGATCGAGATGGCGATTTTTTTTCGAAAATCCTTGGGCAATTTGGTCTTTGGAAAGGGACGTTTTTTGTAATAATTGAATGAAAGCTTTGATGGCAGTGATCAAGACAGATACATCGAGAAGAAAGAGCTATTCAACGTGGTTGTGTTGTGGTTTCTGTTTAGAAAACTTACTTCCGGTAACCATCATGTTTACATGGTATTCTATTATCTGCCAGCGGTTTTAAGCTGGGTTTATGCTAATTACGTCTTCATTGCGGACGTTTTGTCAGTAGCATCTCGCTTCGTTCTCTTTCAATTATAAATTTCAGGTGCGTCATCTCAGATTTGAAGAAGAAGTAGAGAAGAGAAGAGTGCTCGAGGATGCTCTTCACGTCTTGGCGACAGAACATCATGCTTTGGAGTGCTCAATTGGAGCCCACGAGGTAAGATCTCGCCGCTTAATTTCGCCATCGCGTATTCTTCCCTTCTCAAAAAATTTACATTACATTTGCATAGCTGTAGGTGTTTGTGAAAACTAGCGCTACGCCATTGTCTGTGGGTGAAAATTTGCGTTCATTTCTGGTGTTTTTAAATTGGTTTTCTTGATTTTCAGCCAATCGGATTTCCCACTTGTCCGTTGGCGTAGATGTCAAGTTGCTCGTGCGGTTTTCTGGCTTTCCAATTGGCTCACATGATTGGAAATCAACAAAAATGTGTCAGATAGATTTTAAGGAAAACATGTTTCGCGTAGGCGAATTTCGCGAGCGCTCGCTTGAAAAAAGCTGTGTTTGTGCAAGGCGATTAAAATTTGGCTTTAAATATGAAAGGTTGTAAATATTCAAGATAGATTTTAATCCTTTAAAAGATGGCAAAATTTAGCACTGTTATCCTCTTTTATTTAAGGATCAGTTGTATTCCTCTTGACTAGGTTTTGTGATCTCTGACATTTTTACGTGTAGAATGTATTTATACAACATGATCCGGTGAAATCTTGATAGGAAAAAATGATATGGGGATAGAATTTATACGGATGGTTTGCTCGGTTGTTTATCGCGAAATGTAAACGAAGTGAATCCGTTTCTTTTCTGTAATGAACGTGATGGATTAGTTTTGCCATATCGAATAAAAGTTTTATCAGTGGAGTAACCAAGTAATATAAATTCTAAATAAAGAGATAATTGAATGAACTGAAGCGCTTCATGGCGAGAAATCTTGTCTGGTTGGTCCGGTCAATATTAGTTTCATAATTTTTTTCTGCCTCGCGTTTTGAAATATCGTAATTATTTTTCACATTACTGTTTTGATTCCTTATTGTTGTTCCGTGATAAATTATCTTTCAAGCCAAGGCAACTTTTTGACAGATTTGCTATTCAAATACGACAAGTATTATTTCCTCTGAGACTTGCGTGAAATTTTTGGCCAGAGACTCTCTCTCGAATATCATTTTCAATAACTGCAGAGGAGAAGGTGTAACAAATACACGGAAAACTAAGAAATGTGGTTTCGATATTTTCATATGCGCGTCTGAGAATTTTTTTTTTTCTGTAATTACAATTTTGTCTTACGTCGAAGGCCCATTGTAAACGAAAACAAAAAGTTGCAGGTAGGAAATCTTGTTCGAGAATGGGATTTATTGAGAGAACGTTTATCTTAAATTCATTCTGCTTCATTTAAACGTCTCTGTTGTACTGCTTAGAGTGTTTTAATTTAAGACGTATGAATTATGAATGTTAAAAATAGAGCACAGAATCCATTCTTGTAATCAAAGTTAATATCATTTCAAACACGGTGCTGAGGAAAGAACACATCAGAGAGACTTATTGCCGGGATTTTTTCATATAGTATCACCCATGGAATTATTCACTTTCAAAATCAATAAACCTTCAAACTATCCCTGCAAATCGATGCGTTATCTTGTACACGGGTCACGAGAATGAATAGATAAACATATCGACCAAAATTTTTTGTCTTAATAAAACACTACATTCTCTCGACTAAATTTTCAGGACCAAGTTCGGTAGAATTGAAAATTTTCCTTTCTTAGCTAAATTATATTCCTTGCTAGAATATCAGTCGTTCGATTGCGTTTACTTGTGTTTGTGTCTCATGGTTGCATGCCCAATATTCATTTTGACGTAGCCATTAAATTGGTATTATCAAATTCACTGAAGCATGCATTCTTAATAGTCCATTGTGCACGCTGATGACATATGTCTCCGCATTAAAGCTTGGAAGAAATTTTCTGCTTAAAGGAACTTTAAAGTGTTGTAAAGAGATAGGTTTCGTGCAAGTTGTGCGTTCATTGAGATATATAGAGCTATCTGGAGGTTTACAGAGCACTCACGAAACAAGAATTGCTTTCGGCTGCGCCTCAAGCTTCTCTTGACATCTGTCATGATCTATTAACTTCTCACGGGCTTCGTATCCTTTTGACCCTAAACTGCGGAGCTGGGGTAACACGCGTTGATTAGCCTACCTAGCAGGTGTATTTTCTTGCGAGCGCATGAAGCTTGCAGAACCGGCGTGATCTTTTCGTTTTCAGGTGAACGAAGACAAGCGCCGGGGGAGGGGGTGGGGCAAGGCAAGCGGGAAGTGCGAGTTGTGTGGTTGCTTCCATTCGCCTGAAAACGTAAACAAACTCGCCGGTTCCGAAAGCAAGAGCGCTAATTGACTGAACCGCAGGATAGTGTTGCAACCGCCGTCTTTTATTGTTAAGATTAAGGAAAGCCTGAAGCGATTTTCAAAGCGAATCCGGGGGGTGGTAGAGAGTAGAATGAAAATTTTGACGGTGGAGGGGATTGGGAAAAATACTTCTTTCGATCCCCCTCCCTCTTAAGAGTTCTTTGCACCCCTCCTTCCTACAATCCATTCCAGCAAGCAAGTTGCCTATCTCTACTTTTTAAGTAGTCATTGGCTAATGATGTTGTTAACTTTTGTTCGGATTTGCTTTTTTGATAAGTTTGGTTTTGGTTTTCGACACGTAATCGAAAACTGTTCTACTGCTAAATTCTCCTCACTCATTTGCAAAGAAATGCTAGCATTCAGAAGGGAGAATCGCCATCTAGTTATTGGGAGATGAAGCGTGAAGCATGTTTTTCTTTTTTTTTTCTTTTTTTCTTTTTAGCAGTTCGTTCATGGAAGTCGCATGACCTTAACGAGTGATTGTAACGAGGAGTTTTTCGATGCGAGATCGGACGTAGGCTGCCCTCTTCCTGACGACTTGCTCTCGGATGACGACAGTGATGATGGTGACGAGTACGTACCGAGTGTAGCAACCCTTGAAGCAGCGGGGCAAGAGATTGAACACAATCACGTCGAAACAAATATTGTCGTGCCTAACGCTAGTACCAATAGTAATAATATTAAGAGAGCAACTTCTGGAGGAAAGCTGGGAAATTTGAACAGACTTTCGTTGACGAGAAGTACGTCTGATACAAACATTGCAGCCAAATCGGAAAGTAGGCATTTGTTAGACTCTGAAGGTCTGCAAAAGTCGAAATCTGCCTCCACTGACATGGAGCAATCAGCGACGCTGTATAGAAAACAAGAGGCGGAGAAGAAAGCGAATGGGGAAGTGCGCCACAGGTATTGTGAGCTGTGTTGACATCTATTCCTAATTGCGTACGAATTGTATTTGCGAGATCCCTGTCGTGTAAGGAGTTTCAGATGATAGCGCCGCGCAGTAGCTTTCATTTGAATGATCTCACCATAAAGCACACTTTGAGTGTTTTAATACGTAATGAGTAATACCATACGTGAAAGTATTGCGCAAAAGCTTCCATCAGAATGGAACAAATGAGGGATTCCTTCATCAGTGTAAATGTTGTAACCACTTTATTCGGCATATTGAGCAGCACCACATAAAATTGCTTCTAGGGGTTTCAATACCTTCATCGATGGTTTGTCCGGTAAAGAGGCCGTAAGACGTAACCCATATGCGAGAGCCTGCCTGCAGGCTTAACAGACCGCGGTAAGGTGTCCCATAGAAGGTGGGAGACCGTTGATAACCGACTTTCACTCAAATCCCTGGGACAGAGCTGACTAAAACCTAGCGCACGTGCTAGGTTTTGGCGCGGAAAAAAGGATTTTGAGTCGTTCGCATGGTTGATTTTCTGTTCTGTTGCTTCGAGGCGTTGTTTTCCTTGCCGCTTTTCTTTTGCAGAACAATTTCCAAAAACTTTGTACACCCCCTAAATATTTTCGAAAATTAATGTTCTCCCTAAAAACTTTGGACATAGGAAAGTGCCTTCGACGACAACAAAATGCCTCGGTTTTAAATGCCAGTTCCTTATTATTTTCGCAAACTTCACTAAATTTTAAACCTCGCATGCTCGAGCCCACGTTGTTGACTGCATACCTTTGACGTAACATTTGGTTTTTCACGTCTGTCAACCCCTGGTACTACTCAGTAGCTTTCATTTGAATGATCACGCAGTAGGGTTTCCTCCGGAGACTTGGGAGTTAAAATCACTGTGTGCTGGTAATTTTCTTCTGACTGATATGACGTAAGAGTTTTAAATACTTATTTAAGGGTGAAGACTATCTTGAACCACACGGTGAATGACTCTTCCTTGGCCATTTTGAAATTAGTGCTTCGAATTGATAATTTCCACATGCTTGCTGAGTGATTTTAGTAAGACATGAAGAGGTCGTCGACCAATCAGAGAGTGTGTGTCTTTACAATCATCCAAAAGATACTAGTAATTCCATGATAAGGTATGGTAAAAATTGTTCTCCCCACAGAACCGCCCTGCCTGTAGCTATGCTTTCAAGAAATGAATTCAGCGTATGGGCAGTACTTAGACAATGTATAGGAAAGGTAAGATACCACCTTTACTAGCGTCACGCGACGATTCCTCCCCCCTCCCCCTCCCCCCTCCCCCCTCCCCCCTCCCCCCTCCCACCGTACCACGCGCACTCTCCACGCCTACGCACAACGCAATTTAAGTTACGGCCACCAAGAGCCTTCTAACGCGTGAAATTTTTCCTTTGAAAATGTTTATTTGAAGTGCTCTTTGTTTATCAACGAAACCAACGAAATGGCCAAATTTGTTCGTGGACGTTGTTTCAAAATTGACTCGGCAATGTTTGCGAATTCCCCTGTACCCACTGGTTAACAACAGCCACTCTTGAATTAAATCAGTTGATAAGGTTTGTGAGCGAGTTATTTATTGGATGTTTTCCCTCCTTTTTCTTCCAGGATTTGTCAAGAATTACAATGCCAGGTGTGTTCGCAAAAGACCTTTTGAACTATTTCGTCTGTTCATGTTTGAATTAAATCAGAAAAGGCAAATCGCAAACCATAGCCTGCGGTTAGCAGATATTTTATGAAACAAGGATCGTGCAGTTTCCATGAGCTGACTCGTGCACTTTGACGCTTAGCTCTACTGTTCCAATTTACACTTTTTGGGTCACCAAAATCTTCTTCAGTCCAGGTAAATTGGGAAAACAAAGCTCATAGCAAAAGTTTCTTATGAAGCTCTTCAGTGAGCGTTATGTGGAAGGTATCACTTAAAATCTGAACGTGCATACTAAGCAGTATTTGCGTGCGCCGTTGTGTGACAGACATTTACCTTGTTACACTGTCACGTTCTAGTAATCTTCAATGAGCCGCTGACCTTTCTTCAGCGTGTGGCAGAGTACATGGAATATGTAAACCTCCTTCATACAGCCTCGAGTTTAGACGATCCACTGCTGCGAATGCAGGTAAAATCTTGGCTTTCGAATAAGCCCTCCTTAATAGCGCTTTAGGAAGCGCGTGTCTCCGCCCGCGGGAAGATTGGAGATTAGTCGGGGAGAGGTTTGCCGGGGTCTGGCACTGTTGAGAAAGCGCCTCATTTACAGTGCTAAGCCTGTTGCAGACCTTTCGCCGACTCGCGTGGCCTAAGGCTTTACATTTTCCCGCGGGCTTGCTGGCAAGCTTGTAAAATCTATGATGAGATAGATTATTGCGGGATAAAAGGATTTTTTATTGTGTAGAAGCTAGGTCACGCTCTGATAAACGATTTTTGCACCAGTCACGGGTCGATCTTAACACGGTGTTGTGTTTGAATCCCGTTCAAACTTGAGTAGTCTTTTTTTGTTAGGCCCAGTTCAATTTTACGACTACTTTACGACCGTCGATCTTTTTTCTACTTTTATTCTATTTTCTGCGGCTCAAGTAAATGATTTTCGGGTATCTGACCTCCATGCGTTGACGTATTTGTCCTTGTTCAACAGTATGTTTGTGCGTTTGCAATATCAGCCACTGCATCGAATTTAGACAGAGTAGGAAAACCTTTCAATCCACTTCTTGGAGAAACCTATGAACTTGTCCGGTAAGGATAACGAATGTGTTGTTTTCACCTGGTCTGTGAGTCGAAGTCTATTCTGCTTCTCTTGACGAACTTTCTTTTTTCTTTTTCAGAGAAGACATGGGTTTCAAACTTGTAGCTGAACAGGTGAGAGTAAAGAAGGGCTGGCTGGCCTTTGTTGGTTTTATTCACTGAAATGTTGCAAAACCCACGCGATTATTTTGCTTTCTTGCGCACAAAGACCAACTGCATTGTAGTCCATACTCAAGAACTGCTCTTCTCTGTGGTTAATTCTGACAGGTTAGTCATCACCCTCCTGTTAGTGCAGTACAAGTTGAAAGTGAAGACTTCGTGTTCCATGTCACAGTTCAACCCAAGCTCAAGTTCTGGGGTAAAGGAGTTGAAATTCAACCCAAAGGCATGGTCACGCTCAAGTTTCCGAAGTAAGTTAATAACAGTCATTATTAACCAATTGCTCAAGGTAGAGTATAAAAAAACGCCCCAGTAGAGTACAAATATCCTGCAATATTGCACAGTTGGTTATTTTGTACTCTAAAAAACCTGTTTTACCGGTCGGCTGCGCGCGCTTCGCCTCTCTATCCGCAGTGTTTTTTCCGCCTTGGGAGAAATGAGCAGAAACACTTGACAGAAAAAAAAAAAGCGGCAGGATAATAAATAACTTATTAGACGCTTTGACGTGTAGTATTGTTACGTATTTTTACTCGTTGTTTACATTTTGAGTCGCCCTATGGGCTCGTCAAAATACGGCCTAACTCGTAAAAATACTCAGCGACACTATGCACCAAAACGTCTAATGAGATCTATATATTAATCATTATACTCTGATACTAATACCTTACATACTATTGCCCCCTCCCCAATAAATACGAATGCCCCTCCCCCTTCAACCTTCCCCTCCCCCCTCCCCCTTCAACCTTTCCCTCTCCCCGCCCCTCCCCCCTCCCCCTTCAACCTCCCCCTCTCCCTTCAACCTCCCCCTCCCCCTCCCCCTTCAACCTCTCCCTTCCCCCTCCCCCCTCCCTTTAGGAGTAATTGAGTTCTTTCATTTGATTTTTGCAATGATATCTCTTATCATTACAATTACCTTTATATTTTTTCCAGACGCAATGAAGTTTACACGTGGAATAATGTCAATAGTTGTGTTCACAATATCATTGTTGGACAGCTTTGGATTGAACAAGTTAGTTGTTGTGTGTCTGTGATTGTTGTTATTTGACATCTCCAGATTTTTCCTGCCAAAAGTTACTCGCCAATGTGTGTCGGTAAAGTGCACGCTTATTGGTGGATTTCTCGCGACTCGCCATGGTGTAATATGATTGGCTAATTCTGTGACATTTTGCACGCTGATTTGTCTAAATATGTTTTACTGTCACTGGTCAACTGACGGGCTAAATAGGGATAATACCCATGGCAATGTGTCACCAAATAAAACGGTTTCCTAACAGTAATTTGTTTCTTTTAGTTTGGTCAAATAGAAATTACTAACCACACAACAGGAGATTACGGCATGATCCATTTTAAACCTGGTGGATGGTTTGGTAAAGACCTCAACAAGGTGGAGGGCTCCATTTTCTCCGCGGAGTAAGTTTCTTTTTCACTTGGACGTGCTAAAGAAATGTCCTCTTTACTTTTGGCTCAAAATTCTCCCAATGTCAGAAGTAAGAATGTAGTTTGAAAGTTAGTTTTTCCTGTTTTAAGGGGGTCGAGGGGGAGGAAGGCCGTTTGAGGGTGTGTATTCTATTATGAAAATGAGCGTGGTTTTCAATCGATTTGAAATTCAAAGGGAAATGAAGAACTAACCGAACTAAGTTTAATGAGAAAGCGTTCAATTATTGATTGTGTTCTGTTATCGAATTACTTTTTTGTATTAAAAGTATCATGTTTTTTCTTTGTAAATTTTTAACTGGATGTACAGTGGCCTTTTGGTCAGTACAACGGACTCTGGGTCGCTGGACCCTCTCTGGAACGCTGGCCAGATGAATGTGGGCGTGACACTTCACTCTCCCGTGCCCCGCTCTCTCCACCTGAAGTATCTAAATGCGTTTCAGTGAACTATCAGAGAAACATGACCGTTTTGTCCAGGGGGTGGGGGGATGGGGTGACATTTGATAGCCTAGCTTCTCAAATGAGATGATAATAGTGCTCGTGGACTTTCATATTACGTATACTAGGATAAATTCCAGTGGTAGAGATCACCTAGCCCGCGGAATATTTAGTTTGTAACGCTTGACTCTGACTTCTTCATTCTGCAGCAAGAGGAAACGGTTCATTCTGCGTGGAGACTGGACGGATTGTATCCAGTGCTTTACAGTGGATAAAATCACAAGGAAGGAATCAAAACGAGAAACCAAGAGACGGCGGTCAGATGGCAGCGAAAACAGCTTTGCATCTGCCACTTCTCTGGAGAGTTTCAGTAGCGGTAGTAGCGGGGGAAGCGTCAGTGTGGACACATCGGTTCCCAAGACGCTCTGGAGATTTCAAGAGCGACCTCCTAATAGTAAACAGGTAAGGAACTGGAACAGACTTGGCTTTGCGTCTCTGTAACTGGTATCTGCGAGAAACTGCTCCGTGTGTCTTACGGCGGCTCGTTTTCTCTTGTACTGTCCAGCTTGTCTAATAGTAATAATTACGTTTGATGACTGGAATACTTATGCACATGGGCTGGAAACTGGGGACACATTGCGGGGTTTTTTTTTCTCATGTACGTCATATCTTTGATCCTTTTCATTTTGAACAGATGTACAATTTCACAACATATGCGATGCAGTTAAACGAACTCCACGAAGAAGACAAAGCTACGGTATGGAACGATGGTCACCTTGTATATTATATCTGGGTTCAGACGGATCTGAAAACGTTTGTTCCTTCGAGTACAACATTTGCTGGTTTTGTTATTATTTATGAAGTGTAGGAGAAGGAATGTTCATCTTTGATAAAACTTTTTTTTTTTTCTTTTCTGTAGTTACCACCGACAGATTCAAGGCTTAGACCTGATTGTCGTGCGCTGGAAAACGGCGATCTAGGTACGTTTAGATGTGTTGAAGGGATTGCTAGAAAGATTGGCTGACGTTACGGACTTGCTAGTGGATGGACTGACGGACAGACAGATGGACTCAGTGACTGGTTGACTGACTGACTGACTGACTTGCTGGCTGGCTGTCTGACTGACTCAGGGACTGACTGGTGGACTGACTGACTGACTGACTGACTTGCTGGCTGTCTGACTGACTGATTGACACACTGACTGACTGGTTGACTGACTCACTGAGTCACCGACAGGCTGGCTGACTGACTGGCTAACTGACTGTTTGACTGACTGACTAACTGACTGGCTGACCAAACTGGCCAGCTGAATGACTGGCTAACTGGCAGACTAACTGACTGGCTTATTGACTGACTGGCTGACTGAGTGACGGATCAATTACACTGTAACTGATTGACTAGCTGACCATCTAGCTACCTGACTGATTGCCTTACTGGCTTACCAGCAGACTGAAAGACCGACTGATTGACTGACTGACCACCTGACCAGCTAACTAGCTAACCTACAGACTATTCAAAGAGCCTGACTTTCAGTTTGACTGGCTTTCTGCTTGGCTGGCTGACTGACTGACTGACTGACTCACTTACTGACTCACTCACTGTTTGACTGAATCAAGTAAATAATTGAATTAAATTAATGAATAAATACCTCTGACGGACAGATAGACGGAATTTATCATTGACAACGTTTTTGTATTTGAATTCATCATTCTTTATAGATACAGCTACTATGGAAAAAATACGACTAGAGGAAAAGCAAAGAGCAGCTAGAAAAGAAAGACAGAAACATGAGCGCTGGATTCCTAGGTAAGCAGAATTTTTGTCTTATTTAAGTTTATTTCTTTATTGATTTAAATCATTTCATAACATTTTCCAACCAGCAATCCAAGGTGTTTTAAACCTGTGTAGCTTTTTAGATAAAGCTCAAAACACAGTGGGAAATAAACAGGATATCCGTTCTTAAATAAGCTTTGTGATGGAAAGTTTTAAGTTTTTTTTTCCCTTCTTTTCTTTTCTTTTACAGTTTTTTTTTTTTCGCATATTGAGAGTGACGGTGTTTGTTTCCTATGTTGCCATTAAAATTATGCGCGGGAAATTGGCGTGCAGCCGGCCAAAGTGATCCCCTTGCGCATGCCTGACGTTTCGCCGCTCTGTTATTCCCTTATCGAAAAAGTGGAACTCGCGCCATCACGGGGGACTGAGTGCCAAATAACTGACATCTTTCGTAACAGTTTATCTCTGTTTTTCTTGTCCAGGTGGTTCAAAGAAGACATAAATCCATACACGGAACAGATGGACTGGATATTTACTGGAACATACTGGAATAGAGATTGGAAAATGTGTCCGGACATCTTTTAAATTTCCCTTCCTTAGGTCTTATCAGATATTAAAATTGATCCGACTTTTACAGGCAGTTTTTCCAAAACGGTAGAGAGTAAGATAAAATGTGTGAACCGCGCAAGGTGCAAAATTGTTTGCACGAGTCTTGCGCGACGGTTAATTTGGAAGAGCTTCGCGTGATGGTTAATTCGGTTGATTCTTGCGTGACGTATCGTACATGTTCAACCGCAGAATAGAGTATCACGCAACGTTCTAGGTTGCCAAACACGATGCTCGAGCTTCGTGAGTAAATTTCTTCCAATTTTTACCACATCTGTAGAACTTACATGCAAATGCGGAACAACAAATAAGAATGTATTCGATTCTATTAATCTGGCGTTCCTTAGAAAAGTTTTTTTTAAGTTTTGTAGAATTCTACAAAGTTGTCGGATCCGTTTCGGTGTCTGAGCAACTGCGTACCTACCCCTCCCCTAACCGAACAGTCCACCGCTAACAAGTTAGGGGAATGTCTAGTTAGGGAAGGGGTGGGTGTGCAGTTGCTCAGCTACTTAATTTGTTCCAAATTGCTTTGTGCTTTTTTTTTTTTTTTCTCAAAAAAAGGAAAGAAACTGAGTCAGTATTTATTTTAGAAGACAATTTGCATCGATTAGTAAATTGTGTCGCAGGTGAATTGCTTTGGCTCTAAAATCGTAAATCAGAATCCTTTAGCTCTGATCATTATCAGGTCCTTTCCTGTTCTCATAAAGATTCAAGTAACAATATCATTGTGTAAAAATGCTTTTTATTTTTGTAACACATCATGTGCTCCCAAATGAAAGCAAAAAATTCAGTTCAGAATCCGATTGAAGCAATGGCAACGTGAAGCGGCCAGGTCGACGCCCTTTTCGGTGCACACTTTTGAGAAAGGTTTCAAAACTATTCCAAGTTTATCTCTCACAGTCTCTTTAAACCTTTCTCTTTGTTAACAATGCTGGTGCACCGGCTTACTTTGGTGCGTCTTTGCCAATTTAATTCATTTTTTATTTAGGCTCTTAAAAAAATTGAAAACGTACGACAAGTTAATATTGCAAAGTTCCGAAAGGCTCTGTTGTCTCAAGAACGTTGACAGTGATGAGGTCAGTGCGGCACGAGCATGCGTGGTGATGTACGAGGTAGCTATGACGTCTTGTTGCCTTTGGTGTCGTCGGAGTTTCTGATTTAAATTTTCGAACAGTTGGAATAACATGACAATGGCATAATTTTTTATTATTTATTTCGTGGTAACATACGTTGAGTGAGGGTTACAAAATGAATATTGGAAAAGTCAAGGGAAATATTTTCGGATTAGGGATTTTTGGGAGGGAGGTAGATTTTCTTGTGAGAGGTAGTACATTTAGAAGCTAGCTAGAGCTTTGGTTTTGTTATCATTGTCATCTTCATTGTCATTATAAAAATATTTTATCATCATAAGATCCTTATGAATGGTTAATAGTATAAGCCAAGCATAAAGTTCATAATCTACCTTTTAACTTCCATGAATGACCAAGAAAAATGTCTCCTTACAAAATCAAGTCAATATCAAGCAGGAAAGTGATGGAAATAGTCCTTTATACAGTTGTGGGCTTGGTGGCCAAGCCTTTGAACAGGAGTGAGGCTAAGGGTGACCTTGTTGTGATAGAGACCTGTATCTAGTCAGCATGATAACAAAGTAATTTGCATTTGAAAAGCAGCAGCATCTCTATCATAAAAAGGTCACCCTTAGCCTCACTCCTGTTCAAAGGCTTGGCCACCAAGCCCACAACTGTTAAAAGGACTATTAAGAAAAATATATAGGAGAAGTTTAGTTGATCCAATACCAAATGCATTAAACTAAGGGCACAAGAATCGTGTAGCAGGCAGTTGGGAAAATTATCAATGCGATCATGGGAGTCAAAGGATTGAAAAACGAAATAATTGGGAGAATTTTTCCTTAAATGAATAACAAGTTAATCAATACTATTTCACTTCACGAAATAGTGATGATCAACTTCAGCTAACTTCGGTAAATACGAAGCTTGACAAGGGTTTTCCGGGGGATCACAAACAATCAAACCTGTTTGAAACGAAAGTAAATATTAATATTTATAAGTGATTAGATTCGTTTGATTCGAAAGAAAGCTTTACTTAAGCGTTGCCGCTGCAGATTAGTGAAATTAAATTAGCAAATGCTTTTCAAGGGGAATATTTAAATCATTGGGGAAAATGAGGGAATTAGTTTTGCCTTTCTGTATCTCTCGATTCGCAGCAGTTTTTTTTTATCCATGTGTCGTCGTTGGCTTTCTCTCTGTGAAGTGTATGTAAGTATTTCTAACACGTCACAGGAGGATATTTAAGCTAGGAATACGTGGAGAAAGTTGCTTTGATGGAAAAACTTGGAGTACAGTGTTAGAATTGACAATGAAAGTTGGCTGGAGGAAGAATCGGAAAGTGGTAGGAAGGTAATGAACTTGGAACACCCTTAATGAAATTTTCTCGGAATATTTTCAACCTTATTTAAAGTCTTAATTAGTCAAGGGTTGTCAAACGCCTTTTTGGGGGAAATATTACTACAGATAGATAAACACAACGGCTAATAAAGAATTTGCTCCATTACATTTTCAAATCACTGGCAGTCCTGTAATTTAATCAACACTTAATGACTAGCCCTAAGGGAAACGGTGGGTTCGCTGAGGAGATTACCAACGTCCGGTTATTCAAACAAACTGTAGCCGTTGTTCAGCAAAGCTGCGCTCAAAGCCATCTGCAATTGAGCCGTATCTTTTACCCAAACTTTTATTTTTGTGAACAGCGTCAAGACGGCCGAAAGCTAAAAGTGAAAGGACATTTATTTGATTAAATCAACCCTCTTGTAGAGAATCCAACAGGCCCACTGCTTGCTAAAAACCACGGTTTGCGTTAGACCTCGTGAAGGTATCGTGTAAAAAAAAAATCGCCAAGCTTGTCACTGGCTTAAGAAACGCTCAATTTTCGAATGGAATGGTGTTTTTTCAGCGCAACCTGGGATGTTGAAGAAATTAGACGTCGACAAGACACGAGCCGCACAAGTTACGGAACGAGCCAATGAGCAGGGATGTGGTTATCATGTGATCTAATTTCCGCGTGTACTTATCTTTGTGACGTCATGCCAATCGTGCGTCACAAAATCTACGATGATTTGATGAATCGATTTCAAATAATTTGAAGACATTTTCGCTTTAAAAATGTGAAAGGTTTGCGAGAGCATGTGTTGGTTTTTAAGATTAAGATTAGCAAGGTAAGTTAGTTTTTCAACATACATAAAACTGTTCAAGATCACAAATGAAAATCTGCGAACTTTTCTCCCATTTGTAAACGCGCGTTTCTTTAGGTTTTTCTTGCGCAGGTCCAAGCCTGAGCAGATGATGTCAGTTCACTCTTGTGAAGGCATACACGGTAGCTTGGTCCATGCGAGGTCGATGATCGTAATGAATGGTTTGTGCAACAGCTGAACATTAAACGAGAAATATGATTCTATATGGAAAAGCAGTTATGTCAATGATGGAGGTATTTTCTGTCGAGTATAGTCAATAATGCGAAGGCTCAATTTCTCGTTCTGTGATTCAGTGGTCAAGAAAATCCATGTCCTATTCATAACCAATCGACTGCAAACATTTCATCGCAATTCAGTAACTTTGCGTTTGCGTTGAGGTGTTGTGGGTTGTGCGCATGCCTTCGCTTTGATTTCTTATTGGCTCCTAGGAGCCAATCAGAAACAAGATCAGGAGTAGCTCCTCTTGATCTTTTGTTCACTCTTAGTGGCTGTTGTAACTACTTTGGTTTAAGACAACTAATGAAATTGCTCTTTAGAGAGAAAGAAATAGGGACACTGCAGCTTTAAATTTTTTGGTTCCTGAGGTTTTAGACCCATGCAAAAAAGACGAAAATATGATGCACTCTCAGAGTAAATTTAAACTAATTCGTGTTCTATTTTAACCTTTGATTTCCAGCCATAGGAAAGCCGCTGAAAAAAAAGCTCAAAGCCTCAAAAGTTCCATGACTCAGTCGTTCAATAAATTCTCGTCTTCAATGTCATCGATGACAGGTGAAGGTAGCAGACGCGGGAGGCAACCTGGCCGTCCGGCTGGTCAGAGAAAGACTGGGAAGACACAGACAAATGCCCCACTTATTGATCCAAACGGGAAACGGGCCAAGTCAAAAAAGCCGTCAAACAATGATACTGAAGTCAAACGGAAAAAGAAGAAACAAAAGGCAGCTTCTACAGGCCTGGTAAGAGTTGCTTCTGAATATCTTCCAAAACCAATTATTTGGGTTATTGTCTTTTCCATAAAAAATGTCGCTCTCCGATTCTAAAAAATTTAGTTTTATAATCACCTCCCGGGGACTAGTTATAGCATGGTATGACGAACTGGTATGACGAACTCCTCGACAGATAACAGTTCGTATATTAATCACATATTTGTGAAGAGGAACTTCTTTACTGAGGCCAATACAAACAGAACTGAAGTGATTGATCTACGGTTCAGGTGCATTACTTATACTAATCAAAACAAATTATATCGTAAATTGTAATATTTTGGTTTTGATCAGGAAACTATCTTAAATTTTAGTATCCACTCGCGCTAAAGTTAAATTTTGATACCAGATGCCTGAGCGGAAATGTGTACAAATATTGGTTGTGTGTGATGCAACCAACCCTTACCTTCAAACTTCTGAATACCGCATTTTCTTGAATGGAAGTTGCCCTTGATTAGAAGCCGCATTTGAATAGAAGCCGCAGAAATCGCGTGAAGAGAAAAAATAGAGGTTGCCCTTGAATAGAAGCCGCAATCAGAAAGTAGATAAAAAACGAAAAATTGTTTCATTATGACATGATGATTTCTATTTCACCTTCTTCAGCGACTTTATCTGTCAAGTCCTCTACATTATCCATATTATACATCTCACTTTCGTGTTGAATGTAGTCATCTAACGTGGGCATTGGTACACCTTTGCCAGAATGGCGGAAAATCCGATGGAGGTCTGAGACTTGTTATGAATAATTTCACGAAAGCGAGGCCACCCGGGCAACACATGGCGACACGAATACAAACTCTCACAATTCCTCGAGCTTTTTAACCGAAAATGACATTCCTGGAGCTTCCTTAGGAGATATAAATCTCTCACAATTCAAGACTGAGGAGTTGAGACTATGGTTGAAGGGTAGAGGTGACCCAGCGAAAGGTTTAGAGACAAAAGCAGAGCTAGTGAAAAGGCTAGTTTCGAGCCCAAGATGCGTACTTCGAGGTGTTTTGATTGCTTGAGAAAATTGTCAGTTGTGATTACTTACACTTAAGTTTACCTCATTTCTTATACTTTAGGGTCCTTTAATACATCAAGAGCGGAAAAGATAAAACATCATTGATCCTGATCCCTATCATCTTTATTCTAAACGAAAACAACTACGCTCGGCGAACAACACAAGTTCACACTCCACCCCTAAACGACATGTTCCCGTCAAGTTCCCTCAGGAATCTAGTATGTGGAGCTACTCACTTCAGAAGATGCCTCTGTTTACCAGAGTGGGATTAAACAATCATACAACACGTTCCGGGGTCTAGATAATTGTAGATTTCCATAAAAACAGCGTTGTTGGGAAACGAAGTGTGGCAGGTCATAGCAGAATTGTCGGTGCGAAATCTTTCAATAGAAAAAAGTCTACTTTTTAAACATTCATTCTTCTTTGAAATGCTTTCTATTTCTCTTCAGAGCTCTTCTATTCTCATTTCATACTGTTTCACAAGCGCCACAACACCCTGATCACTCTGAATGCATGCATCCTTCGACTCGATCAAATCGGTCTGAGTTTCGATATCTTTTCTCTTTGCCTCATTTTCGACATTCTTTTCATTAGATTCTACAGTTGTAATCTGACTCTCTAGCTGTTCATTCGATTTATCATTTACGCTGCTTTCCGAGTGTGCACACCATGAATAAAGCCCTGGATGATTGATGAGTAGTCGCTTTACTAGTGAATCTTTGAGGTGGAGGCTTCCTTTTGCGCGGCGAAGTACAGCATTGGTTTGAAGGCATATTTTACCCGCAATACTTTTCTTCAAGTCTTCCATTTTAAAATGGTGCGAGCAGACCATGGTCGAGTCCAATACTTTGAAGCTTCGGCCTTCCTCTCGTCGGATTGCATGAAGCCATTGCTTTCTCGCAAGTTTTTCTTTGGAAAACTTGAAGTAGCATATTTGTTAACCGTTTACGTCGCGATATCCCCTAGTAGACCATGAAGGAACACAGCAGTGGCATGGTATTGTACATATTAACTTGAGCCTTAGCTATACTAGTTGTCGATTCTTTGAAAAATAAAGCTTTTAGGATTAATAAATTAACAAATTGTGCCAGAAACTTTTTGACAAGCGCTCACAAGTGCACAAATCCATGCCCGGGTGGCCTCGTCCCTATGCACTAGTTTTAGTCTTCACTCGGCCGCCGCCATTATGGTAAAGGTGTATGTGACTCTCCCAACAGCACTTTAGTTTCGTCAGTTGGTTGGCCCTCTCCAAGACAATGAATTTTGTCAGGATCACTTGTAGTTATCTCACATGTATCGAAAGATTTCGGACAGACGTCACGATAGACACAATTGACCACTTCACACATGAAAACTATGGCTTTCAAAAGATAAAAGCCGCCTTTGATTAGAAGCCGCACTATTTTCCTTTTAAAAAAATATAGAAGCCGCGGCTTCTGTTCAAGAAAATACGGTATCTTTGAAACTATTAGTTACTTGCTTAGTTTTAGCTTACGTGTAGCCGTACCCTCACCCCCCCCCTAGAAAAACGGAAGGGTAGTTCCCTCCCTTCCATTTCTCCTGGAGGGGGGGGAGGGTTCGGCAACATGTAGGCTAGCTTAGTTCCAGATAGTAAAATATCGGAACAAGTCGAGAACCTTCTGTTATTATTATCAATATTTTCCTTTGCTTTTATTTTGCCACAAAACGTTTAAAACAATTGTGGATATCGATAATCATCGCTGAAAAGTCTATTCCGAACTCTAAACAATTTGTGATCTAGTCGGATGCTCTAACCACTGAGCTACAGGGGACTCTATGGTGAGCAAGGGTCAATTAGTGGGTATTGACTGGAGCCGCATCACGCGGCTACACAGCCAAACATCAGCTAGCGCATAGAAGCTCACTAACAGCATCACGCTGTCACATTAAAGCATCACATGCATCAAAGCATCACATGCAGCCAACCAGCCCCCAAAGTGAGCATGTAAAGATGAAAATAAACAATTTTTAATAAAAGAGAAAAATCGAGTCCCATCTGGAAACTCGATTTTTCTCTTATAGTAAAATTTGTTTATTTTCATCTAAACAATTTATCTAAGAATATTAATTCCCCATTTTACTTTCTCATTTCCTATCCCCATTCCTCGTTTTAGTACATCTTATTGGTGCCCGTATCGAATTTATAGCAAGCAGTTGCGCGGTCAAAGCTATTCGACCTCAAGGTCGAGACATAACAATTACAATGAAATTACATTGCTATGAAGCTATAGTATCCAACAAAAAGTCAGAAATCTCATTTCACAATACAGATAATGTCTGTGGTTTAATATCCAAGCTTATTACACGACTCGGGCAGTCAGAGGGCCAATAACTAAAATCAACCAATCAAAATGCTCTATTGCCGGTCCAATATTCTTTAAGTATTGGACCGGGCACTGTCCCGAATGGTCCCGAATGATACCGCATTTGTGTCCCTTTGAACTTCAGTCGCATAATAAATCGCTTATTAACCAAGCTTGCTCGGGACCGTACTGGAAGAATATCGGTCCTCGGTCTTTTTTGTACGGACCTCGCTGCGCTCTGTCCGTACTCTCAAGACCTCGGGCCGATATTCTCCCATTTCGGCCCTCGCGCTTGGTTAATAAGATATATATATTTTCGCAGCAGATTGAAGCGATTATCAGTAAAGCACTGAGGTACCAGTCACTGTCTATCATCCGGAGGGGGGAGGGGAGAGTCAGAGGATTTAAGTGGGGGTCACACGGAGGGGGGTAACAATCGACCAATCACCGCTAATGGAGTATAAAGGAGGAACTATAGAAAAATGAGTGTCAATGAGGGGGAAAGGAATCATAAGAATATTGAATAGCCTTAGTAGGGGAATAGCAGGAGGATTTTATTGCGACATAACCAAATTCCCCCTCTCCCCTCTCCTTAGGCGACAAAAAGTAACCGGTCCTAAGAGAATACAAACTTTTGCCGGTCTCTAAATGTTGGCGTTTAACAGATACCGTATTTTTCTGGCAGCCAAGTTTACCCGAGAGTATTACAAACACTTTACCCAGCCTGTGTAAGATATTCAAGAAGCCACAACGTCAACAAGGTACGAGCACACCAAGTCGGGAGTTCCGGAAACATTACATGTGTCAGACTTGGGATGACAATTATGTACAAATTAGTCCTCTTCACGACATTATGGAAGAAGAAGAAGAAGAAGAAGACGAATTTTAGATAAATAAAAAAGAAAACTCCGGCGCTCAATAGATAGGAATTGTTTTAGGTGAATCCCGGTGTTGAACGACCTGTTGTTCAACGATGCGCTAAAGACACCATTTGTACCAAAAGTGTAACAAGTTTTTTTGAACTCGAAGAAGTTAGATTGTCATTTTTGTTTTTCTTCAATGGACTGTTCTGTTTTTAATTTGAAACAGAAATTAAAGTTTTAAAAATTGGTCGGATGGCCATTTTTCTGGTTGCGAGTGCTTATAAATTTTGCGGGTGTCACATTTTGTGATTTACGGATTCTTTGTGTTCTTTTTTGTGGCTACTTCCTCTAATAGTAAGCGAAGCCACATAAATACACTGTCGAGATGAGTGAGTGAGTGAGTGAGTGAGTAGGTGTAACAATAGAAGTCCACGACTTGACCCAATTTTGACCCGATGTTACCCGGTGCTACTTACTTTTCCTTTTAGGCCGAGTACCTTGGTAGTTCGACATTCGCACTCGATACACAGTTGAGTTCTCTTCTTTTGAAATTTCTAGCTTATAGCCACTAGCACATTATGTTTTCGGTTCTTGCCATGACGGTACAGAAGACAGCAGAAGACGAGCATCTCACTACCATTTTAGAATTGCGGGCGATTTTAAAAACAAGAGTTTCCCTCGCAGAAATTACTTAGTGGTTTGATCGGCGCATCATGAAACTTTATGGAATATTTTTTTCTTTTAAGTGAGAGCATTTTACCGTTTAAGTCGGCAAATTATGTAGATCCGTTACATAATTTAAATCAAAACTTTTCCTCGCAGAAATATCTCAATAGATGTGATTTGCACATCAGGGAAGCTTTGATAATGCTTTTTTTCATTCGAAGAGGGCATATTTTACTGTTTGAATAAGCGACATTAGCCAAAAAGAGCCGCTGAATTTGCTAAGCGAGCTGCAAAGTTATTCAACTGAATGATGGAACTCAGGTCTGGTGGATTTGGGGGAATTGCAGAGCATCTTAAGACGCATAATGACGGAACATTCTAAAAAGCGGAACGCCTTTTCGTATGAAACAAGTCTCAAAAATGAAATTGAAAGATGCCTAGGCTATTATTGTTGGAGCCCGGAGGATTGGGAAGCCATGGGGGGCTTTCGAGCAAGCCCCTTTAAATCACTATTATGTTACTACTGTTATCATTATTATAATTGTTAATAGTATTATTTGTTAGCATTATTGGTTGAATGTCAGTTAGACAATATATTCTTGAATCATCCTTCTCTTGTGGAATAGGGTACTCATATATATGTGGGATGCAGCTGGTTTTCTGTTTTGCACGTGAGACAAATATTCTGCCACACTTCCTTCTAGTGTTTTTGTACAACCTCTAGTTCTTTTTAATACTATACAAAAATTGTGCCAACCAGCAGCCACATGGTCTTTGGCTGTTTTGTTGTTGTTGTTGTTGCCGTCTTCACTTTACGCCAAAATTGACCCGTATAAAAACTGGCTTCTACAATTTCCACTGAGTCAATGAATACGTTTTTCCTCGTAGTAGTTTCTTTGATATCTACTGTATCTTTGTAAGCATTTCTATGGTACGTAAATTTTGTTTCGTCACCATTCGCTCAGCAGAATCTGTGCCTTTGTAATTTCTGCGTCATGCGCCAAACGTCATCTTCGCTCCGACGAAGGGCTAACGCTCGAAACGTCAGCTTTCGTAATCGTTACGGTGGCCAATTTATCCAAGTCATCTGAAAAGGTCGAGATGTCAACTTCATGTAGTTATTCGGCAAGAGGGCTAGAACCAAAAACCGTGGCAGTGACCATAATAAGGAAATGAAATATGGAGTATTGGACTTCATAGCCAAAGGTAACTCCAGAAGGAAATCACACCCTCTCCCCACCCTCCTCGGAGTTTTAGTGCTGCTCAGTACGAAACTCTACGAATTATTTATTTGGATTGCAAATATGTTTACAATCATTGAGTATTCGCTTCAGTTCAGATATTTACGTGCGGAGCTCAAACTTCGCTTGGCTTCTGGTTTAAGCCTACTCGTCACAGCTAAATTGCAGTTTTTGGCTGCCGGATAAATCGTTGCATGACACTCTTCCTATCGACGAGAAAACAGAAAATATGGATTGGAAAGATGACAAGAAAGAATAATAGTTATAAGTTGAAAATGGCAAAACGGTGGCAGGTCTTAACGTACAAGAAAAGAACAAAATATAAAAAGGGGATTAACCAAGGCTACAAGCCTGGATGACCCTTTAGGTGAATATTTACAACAAGAATCAAACAAACGCCTACAAATTTCTGACATAAAAAGAGTTACCCTTTGCGGTGAATCCACGCCGAGTTAGTAGGCTACCTGGGTCGTGCAAAGAGGATTTTAACTTAATCCCTCTTTGTTATTTTTTAAACAAAACCTCCGCTCTCTTCCATCTCTCTTCATGCCCAAAGTCCTCTTGACCTAATAATTTTCAGTTGGTTTGGTCTGATAAGTAAATAGAAATACATCATGAGAAAGATCGTTACATTGCCATGTAACACACCTTCTGATTGGTTACTTCACACAATTTGTCAAGTAACAAGCCCTTACGCGTTTGTCCTAAATCACATCCTCTGATTGTCTTGTGTTAAGCTAGATGACTACTGCTCAGAAAGCTGAAGCATGTCTGGACCACAAAATAGACGCTAATATTCTACTAACGTTCTTTCTGTGTAGCTTCAATAGGAAGGCGTGGACACGTTACATGAGTTTGAGAAATAGTCCACTGTAATTTTCCTTGAAAGAGAATGGATATATATCGCAGAAAAAAGTTTAAAACTGTCTTCTTGAAATAGGGTTAAGGAACAGCAAACTCGAGGAAGGTGGACGGGGAGGGGTGGGGGATTTCATTTGGGAGCGATAAAATTACAAGAACCTTTATTTCAACTGTACACTACTAAACTCGTCACTCAATTTCATATCGATTAGAAATCATGAATTTTCCCATAGTATTCACCACCGTCTCCCTGTTTTGTTTTGATGAAAAAATACATTCTACAACACCCCAAAGTATCGACCGTCTTGGCATTTCATCTTATTACGTTGCTTCACGATTTACGTTAAGATAAATGAGGAAAATGCATAAGTTACGATAAAGTACAATGAAGAATCACCGTCATTCATTAATTTGACAAGTCACGGCTAAGCGTTCGCAACTTCATCATCCTCAGCGTTCTCCTTGGCAAATATGGCCGCCATTTTCCACTCTCCTCTCACTTGAAGTCACTACAAAATTACAGTGCATTAATTTATCATTCATAATAGAGTACAAAAATAATTGAGGAATGACATGAGTAGGAAGTTACAAAAAAAGTTACCGTCGGTCTGATAAAATTTTTCTGCCAAATCTGTGCGCTGCACGAGTTTATGCCGTAATGCACATGATAAAACTTGGTAAGTGGCATCAGAACTTTCTTTTTGTTTCCAGTGGAGTAACATCTGATACGCTCTCTCACAGAGAGACGTGTTTGCTTGCTCTATATCCTTTAGTTTTGAATCATTGACACCCAGGCGGCGCCCTAGAATCATCCACTTTTCAGCAATTTCTGAGCCTATTTTCTCCAATTCCTCTCCTGTAGGGGTACCTTGTTTAACTGAAAAGCGAAAAAATCGCACACAAGGATAAAAAAGAGCCATAGACATGGAAGTTTTAACGTCACCCAGTAATGTTCAGATACCCTTGGCACAAAATGGCAAAAGAATCACAAAAATCTCTCAATTACGAAAACCTAATCTTAAGCTTCATATTAAGAAAGTGCATGGACAAAGTCCATGTTATCTGAGAGTTAATACTTTGAAGTTCGTTCACAGACGATAGGTGATTTGTTGCCGTCAGGAATGTCCAATAAACAACCTCATCAAAAAGCCACGACGACACTTCTGCAGAAACTCTTGTAAAAACGTGAAAAGGATCTCGAAATGTCCAATAGGCAAATCCTAATCAAAATAAATTTTTTCCTACTACACATAGATTTGAAGTTATGACCACTCTGTGTAGAGCAAATGTTAACATAAGGGCTGAGAGTTGATCCCTTACTCTTCAGAATGAAGGAAAATAAATCTAATGCTCCCGAAAGCGGAAACCCTTGGAAGCGGAATGAGCGTCTGTAACTGGTTCTAACCTTTCACAGGAATTTTTCTTTGCGACTTTTCTTACAATCAGGATTTATTCAAGCAGCTAAAATGCCATTAATGTCCCTCACCTGAGCTGGTGAGCTCATGGTCCCTCAGCCTTTTAGCATTGCCTCCTTTTTGAGGTGAAACGCTCTCACCTGAAAATTCCCTCTTTTTTTGATGTGCCTGAAAATGTCAAGGACAATAATTGAGATCTTTTCTAGACAGAATGAAGTATGGGTAATTTGTAAACATTAACTTGAGTAGAATGTGGGGAAGTTTCTCCTTTCATGCAGACTGTATTTTTATTCACCTTGCACCTTGAGTCTTGTTTAACTGATAACCGTAACAATTATGCACAAGAATAAGTCAAGAGCACGTTGGTGGAAGCAGTAACATAATGTTAAAAGATTATACTTCAAAATGTGATCGATTAGGGAAACTGGATAATCCTTCCTGGTTTCAATGTAATCTAGTAGCAAACGTTTCCAGACTATCTCTATTAATAGACTTATTTGTTTGGGAAATGAATTGTTCAGTAACTTCTTATGTGGATCTTGAATCTGTTGAAACTGAATGTTTTCGGTAGAGTTTTCTGCTTCCTTCGTTACTTATTAGTTTGTTTACTCATCTCTTTGGGAAGCTTATCAGACGTATCAACAACTTAGGTGAGAAACCGATTCCAAAAGGGTAGACTTTTAATGTATAGAAACATAGAAATCTTCCGAAATGCCACGAAGGATGTCTAGATCATTTGCCGCAGCATCTCAAGGTTTTACAAATATCTTTTAAGAGACAGTTACGCTGCTAATGTAAAGAAAGAGCGACTCATGTTTCAGTCGAAAGGGCCGCTGCAAGAAAAAGACAGCTTTAGCAGTTTTACAGTAGCGTTCGCAAAGTGACCGAGAGTTGAAGGCGGACAATCCCCTTCACCCAAATCCAATGCGATAGTGCACCTAATCTTCCATGAGGCCTTTGACGGGCGTCACAATAAACAAATGAAGGTGTAGTCTGATCGTCCGGGTGAGTGTAGTCCTGAGAAGGACTGTTGTCGGTGGTAGTGACTGACGTTTCGACAACCTGTGCGGAAGTCATCATCAGAGTCAAGTGAATGATTGTTGTCAGTAACGTCATTGTTGTCAGAAACGTCAGTCACTACCACCGACAACAGTCCTTCTCAGGACTACACTCACCCGGACGATCAGACTACACCTTCACATGTTACCCCTGGGTTCAAGCCATTTACTGCACAATAAACAAAGTGAACGATTTCTTCCAAAGAAGAAGATCGATCGATTTGATATCGTAGAGATTTCCGTTGGCAACAAAACGGAGATATCGTTACCTTCAAAAAAACATATGGCTTACTGCTGTTGTTCCTGAAAATTCTCTATTCCGAAAGTCGCGGGAAATCGCCTTAAAATCTCGTCGTTGAACGCTGTTGTTAATCACGAACGCACCCTATTTACCACCTTATTCGAAAGTATGAAAGAAAACCACCAACGCTAACCAATCAGAATTCCCGAAAGTATTGGACGGAATGGTTAACCAATTGAAAGTCATGATATGAGTAGCGTAACAGAACAAGATTTGTGTCTGGTCCCTCCCTTCCGTTTTTCCATAGGGGGGAGGGTACAGCTACACAAAGGCTAGGATATCTAGAACAATGATGACAAGAAAAGGAAGGCCACACTCTACGATAAAACCTACGAAGAATTTTTGTTTTTACAAAACTATGCAGCGATTTTGTTTTGTATTTAACTAGATAAATTTGAATTAAATCTACAAATTAATCTCTGCAATCATTTTCCCTTTGAGCTAGCAGTTCATAACACATGAATAAGTAACTTATCTTATTACACGACTCGGGCAGTCAGAGGGCCAATAACTAAAATCAACCAATCAAAATGCTCTATTGCCGGTCAATATTCTCTAAGTATTGGACCGGGCACTGTCCCGAATGGTCCTGAATGATACCGCACATTGTGTCCCTTTGAACTTCAGTCATATAATAAATCTCTTACTAACCAAGCTTGCTCGGGACCGTACTGGAAGAATATCGGCCCTCGGTCTTTTTCGTACGGACCGAGCGCAGCGAGGTCCGTACTGTCAAGACCTCGGGCCGATATTCTCCCAGTACGGCCCTCGCGCTTGGTTAATAAGATAGATATAAAAAACTAATTGACAGCATCAGGGGCATACCTTAAGATGTTCCCAAGGGAACCACTTCCCCAGTCCTGAAACCGAGGGTATCTCATTACAAATGCTTCTTGGACAAATCAGTTTTTCTTCTGGTGCCATTTTCAGAAGGCAGAAACAGTTTTCATGAGCACAGGATACATAGCCATGGTCGTGACACTTAATTTTCCGTAACGGGCAAAAAGGGCAAGCGACACGCAACTCGTATCTTAGATTACCTTGCCACGGAATTTGCTTGGACAAACCTTCTAAAGCACTATTTAGAAAGCTGAGCAAATCACTTGCGACTTGACTTTGTTCAGTTAAGTACTCTTGTTTGGATGGTTTTCTGTGAGTCAATACAATCTTGATGAACCTCTTTTGGCAAAGAAGGATTAACTGATAAACATCTTGTTTGCTAATAAAGAAACTTGCTCCACCATTAAACAGGGAAGGTTGCTCCTGGCATCCATATTCTGAGCACCAACGAATACAACGTGAGACTAGTTGGTAGTAAATTCCATGAGGAACAAAACCATTCAAAAAGTCGATATATAACGGACACGGATGAAAGGGCTCTGGTTTCATTTCGTAAAGATGCTTAGGAGACGTTTTAAGTTGAGCTGGCACAAAGTACTTGAAATCGGTAGATGTTGCAAACTTGGCGATTAGGCCAAACTGCTCCATCAAGTCAAGGATGTCCTTCTCGGTGACAGAATCCTCCTTAATAAAGTCAGAAAATACAAGACGAACGAGTTCCATGTGGAGGATTCCTGTTTCTTCTAAAATTTTCCATTCGGTGACATTCTTGCAATCACGACCCTAGAATACAAGAAACGACCTTATGGCGCTTGTTATGCTATTTTGTTTGTTAAAAAAAAGAAAGACATTGTTCGATTCTTAATATGTGCTGTTGTAAGCACCGTTCAAATAAGGAAAAAAAATTCAGTCTGATTCGGTCTGATATCGGCCAGGCTGAATCTGATGATAAAATAGGGAAAGTGACAATTTGATTGTTGAAAATTTGACATACACATTGTAATGAGCTTTCTTTCCACGAGATGGTACAAGTCCAAAGTCGAAATTTCACCTCATAATGCAGGCAGTGAAAACCGTACAAAATTCGTTACTTACCAAATCCTCGTATCGCGGAATGGTGATCAGCCTCTTGAATAAGTCAATCAACCACTGAGCCTTTAATACCACTGTGCTCCCATGTTTTACTATCATACCAAGATCATGATAGAAATTCAGCATTACAGCAAGTTCAGCCTCGTCTTTAACAATGCCTACCTTCTTGACAACGACTTGTAGAGCTTCATAGTTCAAGTAAAACTCATTCTTGGCAGTCAAAGCTTGAACCACTTTCTCAAACCTGAACCATCTGTTTAACAATGAAAACAAATCATGTTATGAACACTATTATGTTCAGTGGCTCCATACATAGTCAGCTAAAAGGTTTAACAAAGCGAAATGCGACTACACGCTATTAGGCTTTAAAAAAGCCCAATTAGCAAGGAGACACGTTGTCTCTCCGCCTCGAACTTTAGGAAAAAAATCCACGACATCTTAGACTTTTGGAAGGGAACCATTTTTGGTCGGAAATCACTTTTGGAGCTGTATACAATACCAACAATGCCCAATATACATGTATTCCACATTAAACAGATAACATGGAAATTCACTCCACCAGCTTCATCCAAAACGAATTTACAAGCAAAAAAATGCTTCCAATACTACACGCCTAGCACTGTTTGAAAACCTCGATACTCAACAATATTGAAGAAATGGACACAGCACCTTACGGGTATCTCCTCTCCAAAGTAAGGTTCCGTATTCAACACTTACGGGTATCTCCTCTCCAAAGTAAGGTTCCGTATTCAACACTTACGGGTATCTCCTCTCCAAAGCAAGGTTCCGTATTCAACACTTACGGGTATCTCCTCTCCAAAGCAAGGTTCCGTATTCAACACTTACGGGTATCTCCTCTCCAAAGTAAGGTTCCGTATTCAACACTTACGGGTATCTCCTCTCCAAAGCAAGGTTCCGTATTCAACACTTACGGGTATCTCCTCTCCAAAGCAAGGTTCCGTATTCAACACTTACGGGTATCTCCTCTCCAAAGCAAGGTTCCGTATTCAACACTTACGGGTATCTCCCCTCCAAAGCAAGGTTCCGTATTCAACACTTACGGGTATCTCCTCTCCAAAGCAAGGTTCCGTATTCAACACTTACGGGTATCTCCCCTCCAAAGCAAGGTTCCGTATTCAACACTTACGGGTATCTCCTCTCCAAAGCAAGGTTCCGTATTCAACACTTACGGGTATCTCCCCTCCAAAGCAAGGTTCCGTATTCAACACTTACGGGTATCTCCTCTCCAAAGTAAGATTCCGTATTCAACACTTACGGGTATCTCCTCTCCAAAGTAAGGTTCCGTATTCAACACTTACGGGTATCTCCTCTCCAAAGTAAGATTCCGTATTCAACACTTACGGGTATCTCCTCTCCAAAGTAAGGTTCCGCATTCAACACTTACGGGTGTCTCCTCTCCAAAGTAAGGTTCCGTATTCAACACTTTCAGTATTTCCGTCCGTAGATTTTTAACTGAAGCATCTGATGATGATTGCGTGTTATCTATGGAGAAAAACTGAGCCATCACGTGTCGTTCGTACACTTTTTCAAGAAGTTCCTTCTGAATTTGCAACTTCATTTTGTCGATGTCTTGAACAGGTTGGTCAGCATGTGCTCCAACAAGTTGAACTGGGGGTCGCACGTATGGAACCTCTTCCTCTTTTTTTTCCGTATTTTGTTGGACTGACGGCATCGACTGAAACCAGCCAAGACAGCATATTTTCAAGGTTTGTTTCTCCATTTGGGTTTTCCAAACGGTTTTCCACGAGACCTTATCCGAAACAGGGCTCAGCTTCGCCGTCTAGTTCTTTGCTAAGATTACACACCAATAAATAGATTGCTTGATGGGAAAAAAAATACTGGATGGGAGGCATAGTAAAGATGTTGACCGGCAAAGTCCCATAAATCAAGATCTACCCCTAGTTCTATCGATAAGCTGTCGCTTTGCAGATTTAAATCTTTCTGGTACTGAACAAGGTATTCCGTGAATTCCATTGGAGGGGAGTTGGGGTCGATCTCATGGGCTTGATGATGGACGAGATCGGTTTTTCTCGTGTGGTTTACTGCAGAAGTGGTCGTTAAGATGGGAGTTTCTCGACGTCTAATATCCGCGCGGTGATAACGATCTTTCTTTGTTTCAGCAGGTTCTTTCATGATCATTGATGGCATGGAATTGTTTGAAGTCCTCTTTGACTGTTCCACAACAAGGACCTTAATGTAAAAGCAAAAATGGGGAACTTATTGTTATGGTACAAAAAATTGTAGGGCTCATTCGTAAAAACGACGTAGGGAGGCGATATACGGGAGTCGCGCCTAAAAAAGAAACCTGTTCCGCTGGAAAATAAACATCTTCTAAGTTAGTAATTTGTCTACAGAAATGTAGGGTGAGAAAAATTATTACACGTACTAAAACTGATGAAACAGCCTTCCGCTGATCTATTTTTTCAGTTTGAGCTTATCGAAGTGCTACCATTTTTTAAGGAATATTCTATTTGTTTAAAGTTTCCCTCCTCTAACCGCAACTTGTTCCACTCTCATATCGTCCTCACATTGACTGATTCTGAAAAAGTTTTAAATCAATTGGATACATCAGCGCGAGGTTAAGTCACACCCAACCAACCTGACTCGATCTCCTCTTCTTTAGTTCCTCTTGAGTTTTTAAATTAACCTTTGGTTTGCCATTGTCTTTCTGTAATTCTGAAGCTGCTATTTTTGCCACCTCCTTGGCAAACTGAGACGAGAAGCCTTTCTCCTCTGTGGGCTGCCAGTTCTTTACCTGATCAACATCAATTTCAAATAACGAGGGTTTCACTTCGATTCCCACAGTACTCTGCTCATTACGATCAAAGGGTAAACCAAGAATGGATTTCTTTAGACTTGTCTTTCCTGCGCGATCCTGGCCGATAAACATTATTCGAACACGGTGTACCTTGACCTTTCCAATCCGAAGAGCTTTCACAAAGGCCTCTTTTGCCCGTGGTCCTCAAGCAGCTATTTCAAATGGGACTGAAAATAAAATTATTTTAAGACGATTTTTCAAAAACATAGGGGCTGAGAGCTGATCCCTTACTCTCCAGAGTAAAGGAAAATAAATCTAATGCTCCCGAAAGCGGAAACCCTTAGAAGCAGAACGAGTGTCCGTAACTAGTTCTGACCTTAACAAGAATTTTTCTTTGCGACTTTTCTTAGAATCAGGATTTCTTCAAGCAGCTAAAATGCCATTAATGTCCCTCACCTGAGCTGGTGAGCTCATCGTCCCTCAGCCTTTTAGCATTGCCTCCTTTTTGAGCTGAAACGCTCTCGCCTGAAAGTTTCCTCTTTTTTGATTTACCTGGTAATGTCAAGGACAATATTTGAGATCGGTTCTAGACAGAATGAAGTATGGGTATGTAAACATTGCCTTGAGCACAGCGTAGGGAAGTTTCTCTTTTCATGCAGACTCTATTTTTATTTACCTTGCACCTTGTTTAACTGATAACCAAAACAATTATCAAAGGAATAAGTCAAGAGCACGTTGGTGGAAGCAGCAACATACAAGACTATACTTCAAAATGTGATCGAGTAGGGAAACTGAATAATCCTTCCTGGTTTCAAATGTATTTTAGTAGTAAACATTTCCAGACCATTTCTATTAACAGACTTATTTGTTTGGGAAATGAATTGTTTTATAACTTTATGCGTGCATCTTGAATCTGTTGGCATGTTTTCGGTAGAGTTTCATGCTTCCTTGGATCTTGAATCTGTTGGCATGTTTTCGGTAGAGTTTCATTCTTCCTTCGTTACTTATTGGTTTGTTTATTAATCTCTTTTGCAAGCTTATCAGACATGTCAACAACTTAGGTGACAAACCGATTCCGAAGAAGCAGACTTTTGATGTATGGAAACATAATAAAATGTTCTAAAATGCCACCAAATTGTCAAAATTTGCCAAAGGTGGTTCTTTTGTTTTCACGCATATGTTTGATGTTTGAATCTCTTCGCGCAGTTCTTAGGCCGTACGAAGGAACATTTTGGTTATCTTATATAGTAAAAAAAATAATAACTTTCAACTGGACATAACCTTTTTTAGAAGACAATTTCAGTTTTCTACCGACTCTCCTGCCACGGCCACGACCACGAAAAAGACGATGACCATCATTTAGAAGTTGACAAAGACAATGACCATGACATAGACCTTGACAAAGACAATGACCATGACATAGACCTTGACAAAGACAATGACCATGACTTAGACCTTGACAAAGACAATGACCATGACATAGACCTTGACAAAGACAATGACCATGACATAGACCTTGACAAAGACAATGACCCTGACATAGACCTTGACAAAGACAATGACCATGACTTAGACCTTGACAAAGACAATGACCATGACAAAGACCTTGACAAAGACAATGACCATAACATAGACCTTGACAAAGACGATGACTATGACTTAGACCTTGACAAAGACGATGACCATGACTTAGACCTTGACAAAGACGATGACCATGACATAGACCTTGACAAAGACAAAGACCATGACATAGACCTTGACAAGGACAATGACCATGACTTAGACCTTGACAAAGACAATGACCACGACATAGACCTTGACAAAGACAATGACCACGACATAGACCTTGACAAAGACAATGACCATGACATAGACATTGACAAAGACAGTGACCATGACTTAGACCTTGACAAAGACAATGACCATGGCAAAGATCGTGACTACTTGACAATCACAATGACCATGACTTAGACCTTGACAAAGACAATGACCATGACTTAGACCTTAACAAAGACAATGACCATGACTTAGACCTTGAGAAAGATAATGACCATGGCAAAGATCGTGACTACTTGACAATCACAATGACCATGACAATGGCAAAAATGATGAAAAAACAACAATAGCAAAGAATATGACCATGATAATGACAAAAACAATGACAAAGACAATGATCATGATAATGAGAAATAGGTACTTACGACTCTGATTTTCACCATTTTCTTCTAACAGTTTTAAAACATTCGAAACTAGTCGTTGTTCACGTATATCTGATGTCTCCTCCACAACAGCTAAGCTTGTTTCCCTCCCATTGCAAAGTGTAAGGTTTACATAGTAAATTTCTAAATCTCCATACAGTTGTTCCTCTTTAAGACTATCTCCTTTTTCCTTTGCAATTACAACCAGTTGGCGTGTATACTTTATGATCTGTTTGTAATCATTAATTTCTTCGTAACATCCGATTAAATTGTTGATAGCTCGACATTCCTCGTCAAAATTTTGTCTTTCTTTAGCAATACGGAGACATTCTAAATGACAGTCAATTGCCTTCTTGACCTCATCAAGTTCAAAATAGAAAAAGCCCAAATTTCCATACTGTACACCTTGCTCATCCTTGTCATCTTCTTTCTCAGCCATATGTAGCAAATGTTCGCCATACTTAATGCTCTCGTTGTAATCTTTAAGTTCATCATAACATGCTAGCAAATTCTTGCACACTCGTTGCTCCTCATCCCTATTTTTCACCGCCTTGGAAACATCTAAAGCATGTTGAAGATATCCAATTGCTCGTTCGTACTCTTCCAGATTGTAACAGGAAAAGCCTAAATGTCGATAAAGTCTTGCCTCTTCTTCCTTTTCTCCTGCATTCTTGGCAATTCTTGCCAGTATTTTATCATACTTGATGCACTTTTTGTAATCTCTGCGCTTATCGTGGCAATCAGTCAAGTTGTTGTAGGCGCGTCTTTCTTGATCTCTTTCCCCCCTTATTTTGGCAATTTTCAAGTGTTGCTCATGATATTTAATTGCCTCTTCATAATCCTCATGCTCATAGTAAAACATACCAATATCATGGTAGGCATGTCCTTCTGCATATTCATCTCCCTTGTCCTTAGCTTCCTGCAATTTTTTTGTGTAACTCTCCAAGGTCTGTATTTCAACAGGATCCAGTGGTGTATTCTGCATTTCTATAGGAAATAAAAATTGCCGTTACAAACTGAAAGTGAGGGCTATAGTTGGATGTATAGGTAAAAAACTAATACTACATGTATTTACCTAATATATCACTGTGCTGCCAGTGCTTGTCATTGCGGTGATGCAAATATTTTAGTGTTGACAGATGTCCTATTTTCCACCCACTCCTAGACTGATGCTAGCAAACATTTTGGCTTGGTAATGAAGGAGTCATTTCAAATTGGCCATTACTTCTATAATAATTGCAACTCTCATACACATGTTCTATGACTTCACAAGCTATTTAATTGGCACATATCTTTTAAGGTAGAATTAAGTTTATCATTTAGGGATGAATGGGTTTCAAGTCTTCTTTAGAAGCATCAAGCCATTGAATAGTTTCATTCAGAACAATAAATTTAGAGTATTTACATCTGTAACTAATTTTTCAACTTAGCTGTCTCTCTTTTCCATTTTGGATTATTGAGTTTGGCCAGTTCCTTAAAAAGACATCTGTTTAATAATATGACTAGAATCTTCAAACATCTTCCAAAATACTTGGCTCCCTTGCTATTCACAATAAAATTCCCCACTTCATATGTAACTATCAGCCCCCTACAAGCTATATATGGACCCGTGGAAGCTGTCCATGACCAGCCCTAATTTTTCTGACTCTGAAAAGTGATCAAATTATACAATTCGACATGGAGATTCATAGATGCAGTCCCAAGTCATGACTGTTTCCATTCACCCATCCATGGTCTTCTCCAAACTACACAGCTGGGCCTACAGAATCCACTTTGTGTCCATGACAAGGTGCAGTGGAGATGATATCACAGGTGCAATGTAACACATGGTTTGAGACAGATTTCAGCTGAAATTCAAAGTTATACTTGCTCTATGTTCCTTTGTCAGCTTTTCATATAATGCACTTGAACTGCTGAATTGATCCCAGACACCTGACAGTGCCAGTGGATTTAACTACTACTGTATAACACCTAATGCTGAAAATACTCGAAAACAACAAAAGTATTAAAGTATAAAACTATTATAATTGTAAATAATAAGGTTCACGAATATCACTGTATAAATGAAAATAATTCATATCCAAGTTTCAGCTAACTTTGACATCAACTTGAGTGACTTTTGGTGAGTGTCGTCTAATTATCCTCAAGTCTGATGGAATTTACCTTTTTTGTCCATGAGCCATAAATTCAATAAAAAGATCTTATTGACCAAGCGCGAGGGCTGCACTGGGAGAATATCGGCCTGAGGTCTTGACAGTACAGATCGAGCGCAGCGAGGTCCGTACAAAAAAGACAGAGGGCCGACATTCTTCCAGTACGTTCCTGAGCAAGCTTGGTTAATAGGAGATTTATTATACGACTGAAGTTCAAAGGGATGCAAGTGCGGTATCATTCGGGACCATTTGGGACAGTGCCGTTCCAATACTGAGAGAATATTGCCCGGCAATAGAGCATTTTGATTGGTTGATGTTAGTTATTGGCCCTCTGACTGCCCTAGTCGTGTAATAACACCCCATATCTTATTTGATATGCCATTTGTCAATTGATTATGTTTCTTTTTTAGTATTTAACCAATTATTTTGTCATCACATTGTCATGTTCCAAAGTTCCACCAGTGGAGAATGGTAAACTTGAGAGAAATTTTGTACATGTCTATTCAGTGCTTATCTGAGGCTCATATGAAGTTAGCTTAAGCAATTTGGAGTGGTCAGTCCATAGGAGTGGTCCATTGTCTGCATCATGAAAGGGATGCTGCGTGGAACCTCCATCCACACTCATTTTGAAATATGTCCTCCCCTCACTGATCTTGACATGACTATCTGGTGTACATGATTTTTGAAGCTCCCATACAA
Organism: Stylophora pistillata; assembly: GCF_964205215.1. Classification (NCBI taxonomy): domain Eukaryota; kingdom Metazoa; phylum Cnidaria; class Anthozoa; order Scleractinia; family Pocilloporidae; genus Stylophora; species Stylophora pistillata. Next base: position 47,724,022 of record NC_142520.1, on the reverse strand, counting down.
TAATAATGAAAACTTACACCACCAACTAAAATAATAATAATAGTAATAATGTCTCAAAATGTCTCAATGTCTCATTGTCTTGACTCTGACCTTAAAGAACTTTTATGCTTCCCAAACCCCTGTACCTCTTTTTCAACTAATCTGTCTGCCTTCAAAGGTAAAGTTCTCTCTCTTTTTCTAACCTTTACCTCTCATGCTTCTCACCTGGAAACATTGCTTTTTCCCAATTGTTGCTACAAACTTCGTTGCAGTTGTACATCATAGTCTTTTGTTCTTAGTTTTTCCAGTAATCAACAATAATCAAAAATGCTCCATGATACTCTGTAAGTTTTTTTTCTATTTTCACTCATATGTATATACATGTTCATTTATTATTTATACTTTTGTCATTACGTATTTTTTTCATATTTTATGTCAATGATTCAGTAGTGTGAAGGCCTCATGTTAGATAACTCCTTGGGTTAATTAGCATCCCTCCTTAAATAAAGTTTATTGATTGATCGATCATATAGTTTATCTACTTAATAATACATACATACCAGTACTAAAAGTTTTAAGATAAAATACCAGTAAACAAAAATATTAAAAAATGAACTCTTATATTGATGAAAATTGACAAAGTGCACTTAATTGCTCAATTATATTTAAAAATTGGTGGGTAAAAATAGCTTTTGTTAAAACATTCCATACATATTTGTGGAAATTATGAACACCTGTTATCAGCCTAAACTCTTGGTAAAAAAGGGGTACAGAGGATGAGCCAAGTCACCAGTTATCATCTTGAGAACTTTTCTGTCATACTTCTCTACAATTCCATTTATGGATAACATTTAATAGGATAGAAGAGTAACGTCTCCTGAAATACCCTTTTAAAAGGAATTGTATATCATTCAGATCTGCTTCACTCACTCCATAATTCTATAAAGATCTCCCTAGGGTTGATTTGAGGAATCATCCTCCACCCCTGGATATAGGTGACTTGAATGCTTTAGATTTATGAACATTAACTATGAACACTTGCTTATTTACATCTAAAAATTAATCTAGACATTAAAAAAAAAAGCTTTTTATTTAAAACAATCTGTACATATTTGTGGAAATTGTGAACACCTGTTATGTAGCCTAAACTCTAGGCAAAAAGGGGTATATAGGATAAGCTGAGTCACCATTTATCAATTCGAGAACTCTTCTGTTATACTTCTCTAAAATGTTACTTAATATAAAATAGGATAGGAGTGTAGTCCCCCCTGAAATACTTTTTGAAAAAGACTTGCATATTGTTCAGTTCTGCTTCACTCACTCCATAATTCTATAAAAATCTCCCTATGCTTGATTTGAGAAATCATCCATTATGCACCAATCAAAGTAAGCCTCACCACCCCTCCCACCACCTCAGGATATAGACAGGGATTGGTACTGAACAGCAAACAAAAAATGTCAGATGGAAAATGGAAGAAAATGCCCCCACCCCTTGCGCATTTAGAGAGGTAAATTGTTTTCCTTCACAAAACTTCTCAAAATTGTTGAATTCACAATTAATGACAGTTTGCTACTATAATTTCTAATATGAAGCCTGGAAGTGGAGGATACAGAGCTTTTGCAGCTATTTAAGATCAGTAGAGGGACATCATAAATTTCTGCTCAGATTGAAAAGAGGCAGGAACCCAAACAAGAAAAACTGAAAAACCACATCAGATACAAAATCAGAAAATCCAATATTAATTAAAAAAAAACAAAAGTCCACAAACTGCAATGAACACCAAGACCAAAAAACCAGTCTAAAAAATAGCCACAAAATTGAAATGGTAAATTGGCCACCATAACGATTACAAAAGCTGACGTTTCGAGCGTTAGCCCTTCTTCAGAGCGAATAGAGGAATTGTGGATTGTGTGTGCTTTTAAAGGCAGAAAACGGAGCTACGTTATTGGTGGGAACATGGCAACGAGAAAAACAAGAATAAATTAGTGGAATGAAAAGTGTTCATTGATCCCTGTGGGATTTAGACTGCCGGTTTGAAAGATGAGCTTTTGTTCAAGATTTTTACAGCTTTCCGTGCTACCTAAGTGTAAGGAAAGACCACAGATTGCCATATGTTGCTTAGGTAGCATGGAAAGTCGTAAAAATCTTGAACAAAAGCTCATCTTTCAAACCGGCAGTCTAAATCCCACAGGGATCAACGAGTGCTTTTCATTCCACTAATTTATTCTTGTTTTTCTTGTTGCCATGTTCCACCAATAACGTAGCTCCATTTTCTGCCTTTAAAAGCACACACAATCCACAATTCCTCTATTCGCTCCGACGAAGGGCTAATGTTCGAAACGTCAGCTTTTGTAATCGTTATGGTGGCCAATTTACCATTTCAACTTTGCTGATATATCCAAATTATTTCGTTACCCCCACCGACACAGCCCCAAACAGTTTCTTTCAAAACTATCAGCCTTCATTTAAAAAATAGCCAGAACAGCAAAACTGAAAATTCAAATGCCCCCTCCTTGGGAAGTTACATCTAGAGGAAAAACATTCCTGCAGGATCTGAAACCCCCCTTACCTATTCAGGATACCCATGGTGACTATATGCCTACCTAGGTCCCACATATCCTAGGTCCCACATATCCTAGGTCCCACATATCCTAGGTCCCACATATCCTAGGTTCCCACATATCCTAGGTGGATGGTGCACCAGAGTTACTTCTCTGACTAATGCATTGGTATTGTAATGGTTCTACGGTTATTTTGAATAGCACCACAAGTGATCATTATTTCAAAATTCACCAAAAAATCTCCAGCCACGAGGCGGTGAGTGATATTACAAGTCAGTGTTAGTCCCAAATACTCAGCAGAAACCACACTAGTATTTGTTTAAACCACAAATCAAATGTAAGGGGCTTTCTACCTAAATAAACAGTGGACAGAGCCTTTTGTGTCACAATCAGGAAATCTTTTCGTTATTGATTTTCAAAATTAAGAACAATAAAATTTTGCTTGCCATGGAAACTAAGCCTGTTAATTTGGCTGAAATAGTACTGGTCTTGGACAAACTCATTTCAGAAATTTCTCAGCTTGTAGTATTAATTGTTTTACCTCACACTCTCATCATTAAGTAATCACTTCTCTGCAAATTTGTCATACACAAGTCCCAAAATTGTAACACCAATAATGATCCATTTCCCCAGACTGATATTTTTCTTTCTTTTCGTGACCTCCCTACTTAAAATCTTTTTTACAAAATCGATTCACATTCTATTCCAACTTAAAGCCGATGAAAATACTGAAATTTTTGCATGTAATATGTTTGACGACTAACAGTACTCCTGCTTCATTACAAATAATTTTGAATTTAAGAATAGTTTAACTGAAACTCTTAATTTCATGGTCGATTATATTCTGAAGAGCACTTTGATAGCAGGTAAGAAGGATAGAGACAAAGTAAATTCCTTCGAATCCGTATTCTAATTATTTGACTACCTGTCTGTTCACTTTTAAGAGCCGTGTCTGTTACATCCAATAGGTACCGATCCGTGTGACTCTCGATTCAGCTACTCACCGTGTAACTTTGAATACCCTCAAACCTGTCTTCCTTTCAAATACAGCTTGTTCGCAATATAAATCGGCTAGGTTATCTGAATTGTGAAGAAATAAAACCATTGAATTTAAGTGAAGGAGGAAATACAGTGATGCTGAGGCACGACAACCGTCGAGCTGTAAAAGAACTAGCAAAACCAATGTTTTTACGACACAAAAAACCTTCAAAACATATTAGTCTACCTCACCTTTCGCAGGTTAAGCTGGGTTACATATGATGTAAAATGAGACCACTGGAAACGACACTAAACCTGTGCAAGCTTCGTCGACTTAGAAAACGGAAGTCTAACTGTTTTCTAAACCAGTCTCTTCGCGCGATCATTCAAAATTAAGAATCGACTGGGGCGAGTCGGGATTGAATAATCTGCCAATATTCTGTCAGGTTTTATACTGCGCTTAGTATATTTTCGGCACCAAGGCGTGCAGGGGATTTGCCCCCCCAAAGTTTTGTTTAGGGGGCTACGACCTTCCTGTCCTATGAGAATTTATAGTTCACCACTAAATTTTCTCCGGTTCTTATTGGTTTAAATCGATCACGTGACGCGATGGTGTTCATCCGTGG